>NC_091335.1:2462060-2762060 GCF_038502225.1 Cherax quadricarinatus
AGACCTTGTAGTCTCTTGTAGACCTTGTTGATAGATGATGGCGACCTTTGTGTCGGGTTTTAAGGCACCAGTTAAGAGGGTTGGTGACCTTAGTTAACTGGCGAAGGTCACTTCCAGGCTGTCACTACCACTCAACTATCACTGTTACTCAACTCACACTGTTACTCAACTAACACTGTTAATCAACTAACACTGTTACTCAACTAACACTGTTACTCAACTAACACTGTTACTCAGCTAACACTGTTACTCAACTAACACTGTTTTTCAACTAACACTGTTACTCAACTAACACTGTTACTCAACTAACACTGTTACTCAACTAAAACTGTTACTCAACTAACACTGTTTATCAACTAACACTGTTAATCAACTAACACTGTTACTCAACTAACACTGTTACTCAACTAACACTGTTACTCAGCTAACACTGTTAATCAACTAACACTGTTACTCAACTAACACTGTTAATCAACTAGCACTGTTAATCAACTAACCCTGTTAATCAACTTACACTGTTAATGAACTAACACTGTTACTCAACTAACACTGTTACTCAACTAACACTGTTACTCAACTAACACTGTTTATCAACTAACACTGTTACTCAACTAACACTGTTACTCAATTAACACTGTTACTCAACACTGTTACTCAACTAACACTGTTACTCAACTAACACTGTTACTCAACTAACACTGTTACTCAACTATCACTGTTTATCAACTAACAGTGTTACTCAACTAACAGTGTTACTCAACTAACACTGATACTCAACTAACACTGTTACTCAACTAACACTGTTAATCAACTAACACTGATACTCCACTAACACTGTTAATCAACTAACACTGTTACTCAACTAACACTGTTAATCAACTAACACTTTTACTCAACTAACACTGTTACTCAACTAACACTGTTAATCAAGTAACACTGTTACTCAACTAACACTGTTACTCAACTAACACTGTTAATCAAGTAACACTGTTACTCAACTAACACTGTTACTCAACTAACACTGTTAATCAAGTAACACTGTTTCTCAACTAACACTGTTACTCAACTAACACTGTTAATCAAGTAACACTGTTACTCAACTAACACTGTTACTCAACTAACACTGTTAATCAAGTAACACTGTTACTCAACTAACACTGTTACTCAACTAACACTGTTAATCAAGTAACACTGTTACTCAGCTAACACTGTTACTCAACTAACACTGTTAATCAAGTAACACTGTTACTCAACTAACACTGTTACTCAACTAACACTGTTAATCAAGTAACACTGTTACTCAACTAACACTGTTACTCAACTAACACTGTTAATCAAGTAACACTGTTACTCAACTAACACTGTTACTCAACTAACACTGTTAATCAACTAACACTGTTACTCAACTAACACTGTTACTCAACTAACACTGTTACTCAACTAACACTGTTACTCAACTAACACTGTTACTCAGCTAACACTGTTAATCAACTAACACTGTTACTCAACTAACACTGTTACTCAACTAACACTGTTAATCAACTAACACTGTTACTCAACTAACACTGTTAATCAACTAACACTGTTAATCAACTAACACTGTTACTCAACTAACACTGTTACTCAACTAACACTGTTACTCAACTAACACTGTTACTCAACTAACACTGTTACAGAATGAACATTAAAATGGTATAAAATACCGACAGGTTGTCAGTCTGGAGAAGAGTATTGTTCTATAGTCTGAAACTCTGGAACAATACTCTTCTCCAGACTGAGGGACTGACCACCTCAAAACTTCAAGGATGATGGACTGATTACATCGTCTTCAAGTATCTTCTGCTTCTTTCAACTTTTCTGTATTTGACTGAAGAAGCCTACTGTGTAGGCGAAACGTTTCGAAATAAAGACACTTAACTGTTGTACATGTGTCTTACCTAACAACACTACTACTGACCCACGACTTTACAGTTCAGTGGGCATACATAGTGGGTATGCATGGGTATACATGACGAGCACACATACATGACAGGAAGGTCACCAGCAGCCAGGCAGAGCAGCCTGGAGTACCTCTCACTGATGTGACCTTCACCACAGAGGTCAGCACAGAGGTCAGCACAGAGGTCAACACAGAGGTCAGCACAAAGGTCAGCACAGAGGTCAGCACAGAGGTCAACACAGAGGTCAACACAGAGGTCAGCACAAAGGTCAGCACAGAGGTCAGCACAGAGGTCAGCACAGAGGTCAGCACAGAGGTCAACACAGAGGTCAACACAGAGGTCAGCACAGAGGTCAACACAGAGGTCAACACAGAGGTCAACACAAAGGTCAGCACAGAGGTCAACACAGAGGTCAACACAAAGGTCAGCACAGAGGTCAGCACAGAGGTCAACACAGAGGTCAACACAGAGGTCAACACAAAGGTCAGCACAGAGGTCAACACAAAGGTCAACACAGAGGTCAACACAGAGGTCAACACAAAGGTCAACACAGAGGTCAACACAGAGGTCAACACAAAGGTCAGCACAGAGGTCAACACAGAGGTCAACACAAAGGTCAGCACAGAGGTCAACAGACAGGCAGCATCTACCTGGTATTTCCTTCACACACACTTCGAGCTGGTGTTGGTGTTGGTGTTGGTGTTGGTGTTGGTGCTGGTGTTGGTGTTGGTGTTGGTGTTGGTGTTGGTGTTGGTGCTGGTGCTGGTGTTGGTGTTGGTGCTGGTGCTGGTGTTGGTGTTGGTGTTGGTGTTGGTGTTGGTGTTGGTGTTGGTGTTGGTGCTGGTGTTGGTGTTGGTGTTGGTGTTGGTGTTGGTGTTGGTGCTGGTGCTGGTGTTGGTGTTGGTGCTGGTGCTGGTGTTGGTGTTGGTGCTGGTGTTGGTGTTGGTGTTGGTGTTGGTGTTGGTGTTGGTGTTGGTGTTGGTGCTGGTGCTGGTGTTGGTGTTGGTGTTGGTGTTGGTGCTGGTGCTGGTGTTGGTGTTGGTGTTGGTGTTGGTGTTGGTGTTGGTGCTGGTGTTGGTGTTGGTGTTGGTGTTGGTGTTGGTGTTGGTGTTGGTGTTGGTGTTGGTGTTGGTGCTGGTGCTGGTGTTGGTGTTGGTGTTGGTGTTGGTGCTGGTGTTGGTGTTGGTGTTGGTGTTGGTGTTGGTGTTGGTGTTGGTGTTGGTGCTGGTGTTGGTGTTGGTGTTGGTGTTGGTGTTGGTGTTGGTGCTGCTGCTGGTGCTGGTGTTGGTGTTGGTGTTGGTGTTGGTGTTGGTGCTGGTGTTGGTGCTGGTGTTGGTGTTGGTGTTGGTGTTGGTGTTGGTGCTGGTGTTGGTGCTGGTGTTGGTGTTGGTGTTGGTGTTGGTGTTGGTGTTGGTGTTGGTGTTGGTGCTGGTGTTGGTGTTGGTGTTGGTGTTGGTGTTGGTGTTGGTGTTGGTGTTGGTGTTGGTGCTGGTGTTGGTGTTGGTGCTGGTGTTGGTGTTGGTGTTGGTGTTGGTGTTGGTGTTGGTGTTGGTGTTGGTGTTGGTGCTGGTGTTGGTGTTGGTGCTGGTGTTGGTGTTGGTGTTGGTGTTGGTGCTGGTGTTGGTGTTGGTGTTGGTGTTGGTGTTGGTGTTGGTGCTGGTGTTGGTGTTGGTGTTGGTGTTGGTGTTGGTGTTGGTGTTGGTGTTGGTGCTGGTGTTGGTGTTGGTGTTGGTGTTGGTGTTGGTGTTGGTGCTGGTGTTGGTGTTGGTGTTGGTGTTGGTGCTGGTGCTGGTGTTGGTGTTGGTGTTGGTGTTGGTGTTGGTGTTGGTGTTGGTGTTGGTGCTGGTGTTGGTGTTGGTGTTGGTGTTGGTGCTGGTGTTGGTGTTGGTGTTGGTGTTGGTGCTGGTGCTGGTGTTGGTGTTGGTGTTGGTGCTGGTGTTGGTGTTGGTGTTGGTGTTGGTGTTGGTGTTGGTGTTGGTGCTGGTGCTGGTGTTGGTGTTGGTGTTGGTGTTGGTGTTGGTGTTGGTGTTGGTGCTGGTGCTGGTGTTGGTGTTGGTGCTGCTGCTGGTGCTGGTGTTGGTGTTGGTGTTGGTGTTGGTGTTGGTGCTGGTGCTGGTGTTGGTGTTGGTGTTGGTGTTGGTGTTGGTGCTGGTGCTGGTGTTGGTGTTGGTGTTGGTGTTGGTGTTGGTGTTGGTGCTGGTGCTGGTGCTGGTGTTGGTGTTGGTGTTGGTGTTGGTGTTGGTGTTGGTGTTGGTGTTGGTGCTGGTGTTGGTGTTGGTGCTAGTGCTGGTGCTGGTGTTGGTGTTGGTGTTGGTGTTGGTGTTGGTGCTGGTGCTGGTGCTGGTGTTGGTGTTGGTGTTGGTGTTGGTGTTGGTGTTGGTGTTGGTGTTGGTGTTGGTGCTGCTGCTGGTGCTGGTGTTGGTGTTGGTGTTGGTGTTGGTGTTGGTGTTGGTGCTGGTGCTGGTGTTGGTGTTGGTGTTGGTGTTGGTGTTGGTGTTGGTGTTGGTGTTGGTGCTGCTGCTGGTGCTGGTGTTGGTGTTGGTGTTGGTGTTGGTGTTGGTGTTGGTGTTGCTGTTGGTGTTGGTGTTGGTGTTGGTGTTGGTGTTGGTGTTGGTGTTGGTGCTGCTGCTGGTGCTGGTGTTGGTGTTGGTGTTGGTGTTGGTGTTGGTGTTGGTGTTGGTGTTGGTGTTGGTGTTGGTGTTGGTGCTGCTGCTGGTGCTGGTGTTGGTGTTGGTGTTGGTGTTGGTGTTGGTGTTGGTGTTGCTGTTGGTGTTGGTGTTGGTGTTGGTGTTGGTGCTGGTGTTGGTGTTGGTGTTGGTGTTGGTGTTGGTGTTGGTGTTGGTGTTGGTGCTGCTGCTGGTGCTGGTGTTGGTGTTGGTGTTGGTGTTGGTGTTGGTGTTGGTGTTGGTGTTGGTGTTGGTGTTGGTGTTGGTGTTGGTGCTGCTGCTGGTGCTGGTGTTGGTGTTGGTGTTGGTGTTGGTGTTGGTGTTGGTGTTGGTGTTGGTGTTGGTGCTGGTGTTGGTGTTGGTGCTGGTGTTGGTGTTGGTGTTGGTGTTGGTGTTGGTGTTGGTGTTGGTGTTGGTGCTGGTGTTGGTGTTGGTGTTGGTGTTGGTGTTGGTGTTGGTGTTGGTGTTGGTGCTGCTGCTGGTGCTGGTGTTGGTGTTGGTGTTGGTGTTGGTGTTGGTGTTGGTGTTGGTGCTGGTGTTGGTGTTGGTGTTGGTGTTGGTGTTGGTGTTGGTGTTGGTGCTGCTGCTGGTGCTGGTGTTGGTGTTGGTGTTGGTGTTGGTGTTGGTGTTGGTGTTGGTGCTGGTGTTGGTGTTGGTGTTGGTGTTGGTGTTGGTGTTGGTGTTGGTGTTGGTGCTGGTGTTGGTGTTGGTGCTGGTGTTGGTGCTGGTGCTGGTGTTGGTGTTGGTGTTGGTGTTGGTGTTGGTGCTGGTGTTGGTGTTGGTGTTGGTGTTGGTGTTGGTGCTGGTGCTGGTGCTGGTGTTGGTGTTGGTGTTGGTGTTGGTGTTGGTGTTGGTGTTGGTGCTGGTGTTGGTGTTGGTGTTGGTGTTGGTGTTGGTGTTGGTGTTGGTGTTGGTGCTGGTGTTGGTGTTGGTGCTGGTGTTGGTGCTGGTGTTGGTGTTGGTGTTGGTGCTGGTGTTGGTGTTGGTGTTGGTGTTGGTGTTGGTGCTGGTGTTGGTGTTGGTGCTGGTGTTGGTGCTGGTGTTGGTGTTGGTGTTGGTGCTGGTGTTGGTGTTGGTGTTGGTGTTGGTGTTGGTGCTGGTGTTGGTGTTGGTGCTGGTGTTGGTGCTGGTGCTGGTGTTGGTGTTGGTGTTGGTGTTGGTGTTGGTGTTGGTGTTGGTGTTGGTGCTGCTGCTGGTGCTGGTGTTGGTGTTGGTGTTGGTGTTGGTGTTGGTGTTGGTGCTGGTGTTGGTGTTGGTGTTGGTGTTGGTGTTGGTGTTGGTGTTGGTGTTGGTGCTGGTGTTGGTGTTGGTGCTGGTGTTGGTGCTGGTGCTGGTGTTGGTGTTGGTGTTGGTGTTGGTGTTGGTGCTGGTGTTGGTGTTGGTGCTGGTGTTGGTGCTGGTGCTGGTGTTGGTGTTGGTGTTGGTGTTGGTGTTGGTGTTGGTGCTGGTGCTGGTGTTGGTGTTGGTGTTGGTGCTGGTGTTGGTGTTGGTGTTGGTGTTGGTGCTGGTGCTGGTGCTGGTGTTGGTGTTGGTGTTGGTGTTGGTGTTGGTGTTGGTGTTGGTGCTGGTGTTGGTGTTGGTGTTGGTGTTGGTGTTGGTGTTGGTGTTGGTGTTGGTGCTGGTGTTGGTGTTGGTGCTGGTGTTGGTGCTGGTGTTGGTGTTGGTGTTGGTGCTGGTGTTGGTGTTGGTGTTGGTGTTGGTGTTGGTGCTGGTGTTGGTGTTGGTGCTGGTGTTGGTGCTGGTGTTGGTGTTGGTGTTGGTGCTGGTGTTGGTGTTGGTGTTGGTGTTGGTGTTGGTGCTGGTGTTGGTGTTGGTGCTGGTGTTGGTGCTGGTGCTGGTGTTGGTGTTGGTGTTGGTGTTGGTGTTGGTGTTGGTGTTGGTGTTGGTGTTGGTGCTGCAGGTTGGTGTTGGTGTTGGTGTTGGTGTTGGTGTTGGTGCTGCAGGTTGGTGTTGGTGTTGGTGTTGGTGTTGGTGTTGGTGTTGGTGTTGGTGTTGGTGTTGGTGTTGGTGTTGGTGTTGGTGCTGCAGGTTGGTGTTGGTGTTGGTGTTGGTGTTGGTGTTGGTGCTGGTGTTGGTGTTGGTGCTGGTGTTGGTGCTGGTGCTGGTGTTGGTGTTGGTGTTGGTGTTGGTGGTGGTGTTGGTGCTGGTGCTGGTGTTGGTGTTGGTGTTGGTGCTGGTGTTGGTGTTGGTGTTGGTGTTGGTGCTGGTGTTGGTGTTGGTGTTGGTGTTGGTGTTGGTGTTGGTGCTGGTGTTGGTGTTGGTGTTGGTGTTGGTGTTGGTGTTGGTGTTGGTGCTGGTGTTGGTGTTGGTGTTGGTGTTGGTGTTGGTGTTGGTGCTGGTGTTGGTGTTGGTGTTGGTGTTGGTGTTGGTGTTGGTGCTGGTGTTGGTGTTGGTGTTGGTGTTGGTGTTGGTGTTGGTGCTGGTGTTGGTGTTGGTGTTGGTGTTGGTGTTGGTGTTGGTGCTGGTGTTGGTGTTGGTGTTGGTGTTGGTGTTGGTGCTGGTGTTGGTGTTGGTGTTGGTGTTGGTGCTGGTGCTGGTGTTGGTGTTGGTGTTGGTGTTGGTGTTGGTGTTGGTGCTGGTGTTGGTGTTGGTGTTGGTGCTGGTGTTGGTGTTGGTGTTGGTGTTGGTGCTGGTGTTGGTGTTGGTGTTGGTGTTGGTGTTGGTGTTGGTGTTGGTGCTGGTGTTGGTGTTGGTGTTGGTGTTGGTGTTGGTGTTGGTGTTGGTGCTGGTGTTGGTGTTGGTGTTGGTGTTGGTGTTGGTGCTGGTGTTGGTGTTGGTGTTGGTGTTGGTGTTGGTGCTGGTGTTGGTGTTGGTGTTGGTGTTGGTGTTGGTGTTGGTGCTGGTGTTGGTGTTGGTGTTGGTGTTGGTGTTGGTGTTGGTGTTGGTGCTGGTGTTGGTGTTGGTGTTGGTGTTGGTGCTGGTGTTGGTGTTGGTGTTGGTGTTGGTGTTGGTGCTGGTGTTGGTGTTGGTGTTGGTGTTGGTGTTGGTGTTGGTGCTGGTGCTGGTGTTGGTGTTGGTGTTGGTGTTGGTGCTGGTGTTGGTGTTGGTGTTGGTGTTGGTGTTGGTGCTGGTGTTGGTGTTGGTGTTGGTGTTGGTGTTGGTGCTGGTGTTGGTGTTGGTGTTGGTGTTGGTACTGGTGTTGGTGTTGGTGTTGGTGTTGGTGTTGGTGCTGGTGTTGGTGTTGGTGTTGGTGTTGGTGCTGGTGTTGGTGTTGGTGTTGGTGTTGGTGCTGGTGTTGGTGTTGGTGTTGGTGTTGTTGCTGGTGCTGGTGTTGGTGTTGGTGTTGGTGTTGGTGTTGGTGCTGGTGTTGGTGTTGGTGTTGGTGTTGGTGTTGGTGCTGGTGTTGGTGTTGGTGTTGGTGTTGGTGTTGGTGTTGGTGCTGGTGTTGGTGTTGGTGTTGGTGTTGGTGCTGGTGTTGGTGTTGGTGTTGGTGTTGGTGTTGGTGTTGGTGTTGGTGCTGGTGTTGGTGTTGGTGTTGGTGTTGGTGTTGGTGTTGGTGCTGGTGCTGGTGTTGGTGTTGGTGTTGATGTTGGTGTTGGTGCTGGTGTTGGTGCTGGTGTTGGTGTTGGTGTTGATGTTGGTGTTGGTGTTGGTGTTGGTGTTGATGTTGGTGTTGGTGCTGGTGTTGGTGTTGGTGTTGGTGTTGGTGTTGGTGTTGGTGCTGGTGTTGGTGTTGGTGTTGGTGTTGGTGTTGGTGTTGGTGTTGGTGTTGGTGTTGGTATTGGTGTTGGTGTTGGTGTTGGTGTTGGTGTTGGTGTTGGTGTTGGTGTTGGTGCTGGTATTGGTGTTGGTGTTGGTGTTGGTGTTGGTGTTGGTGTTGGTGCTGGTGCTGGTGCTGGTGTTGGTGTTGGTGTTGGTGTTGGTGTTGGTGTTGGTGTTGGTGTTGGTGCTGGTGTTGGTGCTGGTGTTGGTGCTGGTATTGGTGTTGGTGTTGGTGTTGGTGTTGGTGTTGGTGTTGGTGCTGGTGTTGGTGTTGGTGTTGGTGTTGGTGCTGGTGCTGGTGTTGGTGTTGGTGTTGGTGTTGGTGTTGGTGTTGGTGTTGGTATTGGTGTTGGTGTTGGTGTTGGTGTTGGTGTTGGTGTTGGTGTTGGTGCTGGTGTTGGTGCTGGTATTGGTGTTGGTGTTGGTGTTGGTGTTGGTGTTGGTGTTGGTGTTGGTGCTGGTGTTGGTGTTGGTGTTGGTGTTGGTGTTGGTGTTGGTGCTGGTGTTGGTGTTGGTGTTGGTGTTGGTGTTGGTGTTGGTGTTGGTGCTGGTGCTGGTATTGGTGTTGGTGTTGGTGTTGGTGTTGGTGTTGGTGCTGGTGTTGGTGTTGGTGTTGGTGTTGGTGTTGGTGTTGGTGTTGGTGTTGGTGTTGGTGTTGGTGCTGGTGTTGGTGCTGGTATTGGTGTTGGTGTTGGTGTTGGTGTTGGTGTTGGTGTTGGTGCTGGTGTTGGTGTTGGTGTTGGTGTTGGTGTTGGTGCTGGTGTTGGTGTTGGTGTTGGTGTTGGTGTTGGTGTTGGTGTTGGTGCTGGTGTTGGTGTTGGTGTTGGTGTTGGTGTTGGTGTTGGTGTTGGTGCTGGTGCTGGTGTTGGTGTTGGTGTTGGTGTTGGTGCTGGTGCTGGTGTTGGTGTTGGTGTTGGTGTTGGTGTTGGTGTTGGTGTTGGTGCTGGTGTTGGTGTTGGTGTTGGTGCTGGTGCTGGTGTTGGTGCTGGTGTTGGTGTTGGTGTTGGTGTTGGTGTTGGTGTTGGTGTTGGTGTTGGTGTTGGTGCTGGTGTTGGTGTTGGTGTTGGTGCTGGTGCTGGTGTTGGTGCTGGTGTTGGTGTTGGTGTTGGTGCTGGTGCTGGTGTTGGTGTTGGTGTTGGTGTTGGTGTTGGTGCTGGTGTTGGTGTTGGTGTTGGTGTTGGTGTTGCTAGACAACAATCTCCCTCACTAACCTTTAAAACATTATTTATTCTCTTCTAACTGACTCTCCATATTTGTACTCTGTGATTAATAATGAGTTAAGTGTAATTTGTTGAGTTATAACAATAACGTAACTCAAGGGCCACATTACCTCCACAACAGCTAACATATACAACAGTTACCATAACGTAACTCAAGGGCCACATTACCTCCACAACAGCTAACATATACAACAGTTACCATAACGTAACTCAAGGGCCACATTACCTCCACAACAACTAACATATACAACACTTACCATAACGTAACTCAGGGGCCACATTACCTCCACAACAACTAACATATACAACAGTTACCATAACGTAACTCAGGGGCCACATTACCTCCACAACAACTAACATATACAACAGTTACCATAACGTAACTCAGGGGCCACATTACCTCCACAACAGCTAACATATACAGCAGTTACCATATACAAATTCCTGAACTGTAAGTCACATCATGTATAAGTTATACTCATCTAATTATTTAGTTATAACTAATGCTGATATGATCCATACAACAGGGCATAAGATAATAACTGTCATTCTTAATGAAGTTAAGGCAATCTGTAATCAGTTAGGTCTCGTTATACCTTCACTTAAAACATAACACGCAAAACACATCCCCCACCCATCTGTGTTAAATTTGACAGATACCTTCGTGTAGACCAACCTCTTAATAAGTCCACCATACCAATAGTTAAATAAGAAATGAAAAAATAGGGTAAATGACCTCAAAAATATTGCTGGCTACAACCTCAACTATGGTGGTAATGTTGCTGGCTACAACCCCAACTAGGGTGCTAATTTTGCTGGCTACAACCCCAACTATGGTGCTAATGTTTCTGGCTACAACCCCAACTATGATGCTAATGTTGCTGGCTACAACCTCAACTATGGTGCTAATGTTGCTGGCTACAACCCCAACTATGGTGCTAATGTTTCTGGCTACAACCCCAACTATGGTGCTAATATTGCTGGCTACAACCCCAGCTATGGTGCTAATGTTGCTGGCTACAACCTCAACTATGGTGGTAATATTGCTGGCTACAACCCCAACTATGGTGCTAATATTGCTGGCTACAACCCCAACTATGGTGCTAATGTTGCTGGCTACAACCCCAACTATGGTGGTAATGTTGCTGGCTACAACCCCAACTATGGTGCTAATGTTGCTGGCTACAACCCCAACTAAAGTGCTACTGCCAAGTTAACATTAGCCAGGGAATGTTCTCTCCGACACTTGGAGTTAATGCAAATTGAAGCTCTCACAATTATTCTTGGCTGTCGTAAATCTACCAAGGTTCTTAATATGAGGAAGGAGCTTGGTATTTCTAGTATCAGTGATAGGATTCTTGAGATTAACACTGTACTCGGTATGAGAAGGTTAAGAAATAAACCAGACACTGTCTCTTTGAATCTTCCTAAATGTCTAGAAGTAAATGCACACAGATCTAAATGGCCTGCGGAAACATGCAATTATATTAAGTTTTATAACCTGCATGAACTGTGTCACTGTAGGCAACAAGAGCATTTCACCCCTCCATGGAAGATGTGTTCATATAATTTCACATACCTACAAGTCCCTCCCAAGAAGCTCATTGCTAGTAATACCTTCCTTAAATCACTTGTTAAAGCAACTGCTCAAGAAGAAATTTCTGGCCTAGCTGGTAGTAATAAGTTATCACAAGTTATATACACTGATGGATCTAAGCAGGAGTTTTCTGGCAGGGCTGCATCTGCTATTATTGTTACTTCCAGCAGGAGTCTACTGGCAGTGCTACATCTGCTATTATTGTTACTTCCAGCAGGAGTCTACTGGCAGTGCTACATCTGCTATTATTGTTACTTCCAGCAGGAGTCTACTAGCAGTGCTACATCTGCTATTATTGTTACTTCCAGCAGGAGTCTACTAGCAGTGCTACATCTGCTATTATTGTTACTTCCAGCAGGAGTCTACTGGCAGTGCTACATCTGCTATTATTGTTACTTCCAGCAGGAGTCTACTAGCAGTGCTACATCTGCTGTTATTGTTACTTCCAGCAGGAGTCTACTAGCAGTGCTACATCTGCTATTATTGTTACTTCCAGCAGGAGTCTACTAGCAGTGCTACATCTGCTATTATTGTTACTTCCAGCAGGAGTCTACTGGCAGTGCTACATCTGCTATTATTGTTACTTCCAGCAGGAGTCTACTAGCAGTGCTACATCTGCTATTATTGTTACTTCCAGCAGGAGTCTACTAGCAGTGCTACATCTGCTATTATTGTTACTTCCAGCAGGAGTCTACTGGCAGTGCTACATCTGCTGTTATTGTTACTTCCAGCAGGAGTCTACTAGCAGTGCTGCATCTGCTGTTATTGTTACTTCCAGCAGGAGTCTACTAGCAGTGCTACATCTGCTATTATTGTTACTTCCAGCAGGAGTCTACTAGCAGTGCTACATCTCCTATTATTGTTACTTCCAGCAGGAGTCTACTAGCAGTGCTACATCTGCTGTTATTGTTACTTCCAGCAGGAGTCTACTAGCAGTGCTACATCTGCTATTATTGTTACTTCCAGCAGGAGTCTACTAGCAGTGCTACATCTGCTATTATTGTTACTTCCAGCAGGAGTCTACTAGCAGTGCTACATCTGCTATTATTGTTACTTCCAGCAGGAGTCTACTAGCAGTGCTACGTCTACTTTTGTTTCCACCTTCATAGTTAACACGACAGCAACTTTGTTGAGTTAGACAAAGAATTAACAACTGGGCGTCTACCCTGTAAACTGAATTGTTTGCCATAATAATGGCGCTAAAGCTAACTTATCTATCATCATTACTGATTCTATGTCATCACTGAAGACTCTTGACTCACATAATGACTCTAAAAACTTGATCATTGCAGAAGCCAGGTATAAATACTCAAAAATCAGAGAAAATGGAATTAATGTACAAGTGTTATGGATCCCGCCACACACTGCGTAGCTCCTTCATGATAACGGTGATAAGTTTATGTAGTACTGACAGAGGGGCTGACAGTGCTGACAGAGGGATTACCGGTGCTGACAGAGGGGCTGATGGTGCTGACAGAGGGACTACCGGTGCTGACAGAGGGGCTGATGGTGCTGACAGAGGGGGGCTGACAGAGGGGCTGACGGTACTGACAGAGGGGCTGATGGTGCTGACAGAGGGGGGCTGACAGAGGGGCTGACGGTACTGACAGAGGGGCTGACGGTGCTGACAGAGGGAGCTGACGGTGCTGACAGAGGGGCTGACACAAGTATCAACATAGGCTCTGAGGAAGGCTCACGTCAGGTAAATTTGCTTTTGTTCAGAACCTTGAAGGTCGAGGTTACCACCTCCAACACTACCTCCAACACTACCTCCAACACTACCTCCAACACTACCTCCAACACTACCTCCAACACTACCTCCAACACCACCTCCAACACCACCTCCAACACTACCTCCAACACTACCTCCAACACTACCTCCAACACCACCTCCAACACCACCTCCAACACTACCTCCAACACTACCTCCAACACTACCTCCAACACTACCTCCAACACTACCTCCAACACCACCTCCAACACTACCTCCAACACTACCTCCAACACTACCTCCAACACTACCTCCAACACTACCTCCAACACTACCTCCAACACTACCTCCAACACTACCTCCAACACCACCTCCAACACTACCTCCAACACTACCTCCAACACTACCTCCAACACTACCTCCAACACCACCTCCAACACTACCTCCAACACCACCTCCAACACTACCTCCAACACTACCTCCAACACTACCTCCAACACTACCTCCAACACCACCTCCAACACTACCTCCAACACTACCTCCAACATCACCTCCTGCTACCTCCAACACCATCTCCAACACTACTTCCAACACCATCTCCAACACTACCTCCAACACCACCTCCAACACTACCTCCAACACCATCTCCAACACTACCTCCAACACCACCTCCAACATTACCTCCAACACCATCTCCAACACTACCTCCAACACCACCTCCAACATTACCTCCAACACCATCTCAACACTACCTCCAACACCATCTCCAACACTACCTCCAACACCACCTCCAACACTACCTCCAACACCATCTCCAACACTACCTCCAACACCACCTCCAACATTACCTCCAACACCATCTCCAACACTACCTCCAACACCACCTCCAACATTACCTCCAACACCATCTCCAACACTACCTCCAACACCACCTCCAACATTACCTCCAACACCATCTCCAACACTACCTCCAACACCATCTCCAACACTACCTCCAACACCACCTCCAACACTACCTCCAACACCATCTCCAACACTACCTCCAACACCACCTCCAACACTACCTCCAACACCATCTCCAACACTACCTCCAACACCACCTCCAACATTACCTCCAACACCATCTCCAACACTACCTCCAACACCACCTCCAACATTACCTCCAACACCATCTCAACACTACCTCCAACACCATCTCCAACACTACCTCCAACACCACCTCCAACACTACCTCCAACACCATCTCCAACACTACCTCCAACACCACCTCCAACATTACCTCCAACACCATCTCCAACACTACCTCCAACACCACCTCCAACATTACCTCCAACACCATCTCCAACACTACCTCCAACACCATCTCCAACACTACCTCCAACACCACCTCCAACACTACCTCCAACACCATCTCCAACACTACCTCCAACACCACCTCCAACATTACCTCCAACACCATCTCCAACACTACCTCCAACACTACCTCCAACACTACCTCCAACATAACCTCCAGATTTAAGTATTACCGTGGAAGCTGCTAGTTAATATTGCACAACATATCCATGCTGTGAATGGCAGCACCACAACATATCCATGCTGTGAATGGCAGCACCACAACATATCCATGCTGTGAATGGCAGCACCACAACATATCCATGCTGTGAATGGCAGCACCACAACATATCCATGCTGTGAATGGCAGCACCACAACATATCCATGCTGTGGATGGCAGCACCACAACATATCCATGCTGTGAATGGCAGCACCACAACATATCCATGCTGTGGATGGCAGCACCACAACATATCCATGCTGTGAATGGCAGCACCACAACATATCCATGCTGTGAATGGCAGCACCACAACATATCCATGCTGTGGATGGCAGCACCACAACATATCCATGCTGTGAATGGCAGCACCACAACATATCCATGCTGTGGATGGCAGCACCACAACATATCCATGCTGTGAATGGCAGCACCACAACATATCCATGCTGTGAATGGCAGCACCACAACATATCCATGCTGTGGATGGCAGCACCACAACATATCCATGCTGTGAATGGCAGCACCACAACATATCCATGCTGTGGATGGCAGCACCACAACATATCCATGCTGTGGATGGCAGCACCACAACATATCCATGCTGTGAATGGCAGCACCACAACATATCCATGCTGTGAATGGCAGCACCACAACATATCCATGCTGTGGATGGCAGCACCACAACATATCCATGCTGTGGATGGCAGCACCACAACATATCCATGCTGTGAATGGCAGCACCACAACATATCCATGCTGTGGATGGCAGCACCACAACATATCCATGCTGTGGATGGCAGCACCACAACATATCCATGCAGTGGATGGCAGCATCACATATCCATGCTGTGTATGGCAGCACCACAACATATCCATGCTGTGGATGGCAGCACCACAACATATCCATGCTGTGGATGGCAGCACCACAACATATCCATGCTGTGGATGGCAGCACCACAACATATCCATGCTGTGGATGGCAGCACCACAACATATCCATGCTGTGGATGGCAGCACCACAACATATCCATGCAGTGGATGGCAGCATCACATATCCATGCTGTGGATGGCAGCACCACAACATATCCATGCTGTGGATGGCAGCACCACAACATATCCATGCTGTGGATGGCAGCACAACAACATATCCATGCAGTGGATGGCAGCATCACATATCCATGCTGTGGATGGCAGCACCACAACATATCCATGCTGTGGATGGCAGCACCACAACATATCCATGCTGTGGATGGCAGCACCACAACATATCCATGCTGTGGATGGCAGCACAACAACATATCCATGCAGTGGATGGCAGCATCACATATCCATGCTGTGGATGGCAGCACCACAGCATATCCATGCTGTGGATGGCAGCACCACAACATATCCATGCTGTGGATGGCAGCACCACAACATATCCATGCTGTGGATGGCAGCACCACAACATATCCATGCTGTGGATGGCAGCACCACAACATATCCATGCTGTGGATGGCAGCACCACAACATATCCATGCTGTGGATGGCAGCATCACATATCCATGCTGTGGATGGCAGCACAACATATCCATGCTGTGGATGGCAGCACAACATATCCATGCTGTGGATAGCAGCACCACAACATATCCATGCTGTGGATGGCAGCACCACAACATATTCATGCTGTGGATGGCAGCACCACAACATATCCATGCTATGGATGGCAGCACCACAACATATCCATGCTATGGATGGCAGCACCACAACATATCCATGCTGTGGATGGCAGCACCACAACATATCCATGCTATGGATGGCAGCACCACAACATATCCATGCTATGGATGGCAGCACCACAACATATTCATGCTGTGGATGGCAGCACCACAACATATCCATGCTATGGATGGCAGCACCACAACATATCCATGCTATGGATGGCAGCACCACAACATATTCATGCTGTGGATGGCAGCACCACAACATATCCATGCTATGGATGGCAGCACCACAACATATCCATGCTATGGATGGCAGCACCACAACATATCCATGCTGTGGATGGCAGCACCACAACATATCCATGCTATGGATGGCAGCACCACAACATATCCATGCTGTGGAAGGCAGCAGCACAACATATCCATGCTGTGGATGGCAACACCACAACATATCCATGCTGTGGATGGCAGCACCACAACATATCCATGCTGTCGATGGCAACACCACAACATATCCATGCTGTCGATGGCAGCACCACAACATATCCATGCTGTGGATGGCAGCACAACATATCCATGCTGTGGATGGCAGCACCACAACATATCCATGCTGTGGATGGCAGCACAGCATATCCATGCTATGGATGGCAGCACCACAACATATCCATGCTGTGGAAGGCAGCACCACAACATATCCATGCTGTCGATGGCAGCACCACAACATATCCATGCTATGGATGGCAGCACCACAACATATCCATGCTGTGGAAGGCAGCACCACAACATATCCATGCTGTGGATGGCAACACCACAACATATCCATGCTGTGGATGGCAGCACCACAACATATCCATGCTATGGATGGCAGCACCACAACATATCCATGCTGTGGATGGCAGCACCACAACATATCCATGCTGTCGATGGCAGCACCACAACATATCCATGCTGTCGATGGCAGCACCACAACATATCCATGCTGTCGATGGCAACACCACAACATATCCATGCTGTCGATGGCAGCACCACAACATATCCATGCTGTCGATGGCAGCACCACAACATATCCATGCTGTGGATGGCAGCACCACAACATATCCATGCTGTGGAAGGCAGCACCACAACATATCCATGCTATGGATGGCAGCACCACAACATATCCATGCTGTGGATGGCAGCACCACAACATATCCATGCTGTGAATGGCAGCACCACAACATATCCATGCTGTGAATGGCAGCACCACAACATATCCATGCTGTGGATGGCAGCACCACAACATATCCATGCTGTGAATGGCAGCACCACAACATATCCATGCTGTGGATGGCAGCACCACAACATATCCATGCTGTGGATGGCAGCACCACAACATATCCATGCTGTGGATGGCAGCACCACAACATATCCATGCTGTGGAAGGCAGCACCACAACATATCCATGCTGTGGATGGCAGCACCACAACATATCCATGCTGTGGAAGGCAGCACCACAACATATCCATGCTGTGGATGGCAGCACCACAACATATCCATGCTGTGGATGGCAACACCACAACATATCCATGCTGTGGATGGCAGCACCACAACATATCCATGCTGTGGATGGCAGCACCACAACATATCCATGCTGTGGATGGCAACACCACAACATATCCATGCTGTGGAAGGCAGCACCACAACATATCCATGCTGTGGATGGCAGCACCACAACATATCCATACTGTGGAAGGCAGCACCACAACATATCCATGCTGTGGAAGGCAGCACCACAACATATCCATGCTGTGGATGGCAGCACCACAACATATCCATGCTGTGGAAGGCAGCACCACAACATATCCATGCTGTGGAAGGCAGCACCACAACATATCCATGCTGTGGATGGCAGCACCACAACATATCCATACTGTGGAAGGCAGCACCACAACATATCCATGCTGTGGAAGGCAGCACCACAACATATCCATGCTATGGATGGCAGCACCACAACATATCCATGCTATGGATGGCAGCACCACAACATATCCATGCTATGGATGGCAGCACCACAACATATCCATGCTATGGATGGCAGCACCACAACATATCCATGCTATGGATGGCAGCACCACAACATATCCATGCTATGGATGGCAGCACCACAACATATCCATGCTATGGATGGCAGCACCACAACATATCCATGCTGTGGAAGGCAGCACCACAACATATCCATGCTGTGGAAGGCAGCACCACAACATATCCATGCTGTGGATGGCAGCACCACAACATATCCATGCTGTGGAAGGCAGCACCACAACATATCCATGCTGTGGAAGGCAGCACCACAACATATCCATGCTGTGGAAGGCAGCACCACAACATATCCATGCTGTGGATGGCAGCACCACAACATATCCATGCTGTGGAAGGCAGCACCACAACATATCCATGCTGTGGATGGCAGCACCACAACATATCCATGCTGTGGAAGGCAGCACCACAACATATCCATGCTGTGGATGGCAGCACCACAACATATCCATGCTGTGGATGGCAGCACCACAACATATCCATGCTGTGGATGGCAGCACCACAACATATCCATGCTGTGAATGGCAGCACCACAACATATCCATTCTATGGATGGCAGCACAACAACATATAGATATACAATAGGCCTACAACTAGGCCTCAGATATACAATAGGCCTACAACTAGGCCTCAGATAGGTTAACGGGAGAACATATATTAAGCGGATTTAGGAAATTTTCTTAACATATCTGGTATGTTATTTCATTAGTAAGATATCTTGACATGTCACGTAACTGGAGTGTACCTGGAGGGTGTTCCAGGGGTCAGTGCCCCCGCGGCCCGGTTCATGACCAGGTCTCGTGGTGGATCAGTGCCTGATCAATCAGGCTGTTACTGCTGGCCGCACGTAAACCAACGTATTAACCACAGCCCAGCTGATAAGGTACTGATTTTAAGTGTCTGTCCATCTCCCTCTTGATGACAGCCAAGGGTCTTGATGACAGCCAAGGGTCTTGATGACAGCTAAGGGTCTTGATGACAGCCAAGGGTCTTGATGACAGTCAAGGGTCTTGATGACAGCCAAGGGTCTTGATGACAGCCAAGGGTCTTGATGACAGCTAAGGGTCTTGATGACAGCCAAGGGTCTTGATGACAGTCAAGGGTCTTGATGACAGCCAAGGGTCTTGATGACAGCCAAGGGTCTTGATGACAGCCAAGGGTCTTGATGACAGCCAAGGGTCTTGAAGACAGCCAAGGGTCTTGATGACAGTCAAGGGTCTTGAAGACAGCTAAGGGTCTTGATGACAGCCAAGGGTCTTGAAGACAGCCAAGGGTCTTGATGACAGTCAAGGGTCTTGAAGACAGCTAAGGGTCTTGATGACAGCCAAGGGTCTTGATGACAGTCAAGGGTCTTGAAGACAGCCAAGGGTCTTGAAGACAGCCAAAGGTCTTGATGACAGAGAGGGGTCTTGAAGACAGCCAGGGGGTCTTGAAGAGAGTCAACGGTCTTGAAGACAGCCAGGGGGTCTTGAAGAGAGTCAAGGGTCTTGAAGACAGCCAGGGGGTCTTGAAGAGAGTCAACGGTCTTGAAGACAGCCAGGGGGTCTTGAAGACAGCCAAAGGTCTTGATGACAGAGAGGGGTCTTGAAGACAGCCAGGGGGTCTTGAAGAGAGTCAAGGGTCTTGAAGACAGCCAGGGGGTCTTGAAGAGAGTCAAGGGTCTTGAAGACAGCCAGGGGTCTATTATGTATGAGGAGGCAGATGAACAGTCATAGGCCCCTGACACTTACTGTGTCCTCCCTCCTTAATCTACACACGGAAATCACTCCCTACGAAAGCAAAAGATTCGGCAAGAGATGCAACATTTCCCCAGTGAAAAGAAGGGGCACCAAGAGTACGCTAAGAGACAACAAAGTAAGTGCCAGGGGCCCAAGACTGTTCATCTGCCTCCCAGCATACATAAGGAGGATTACCAACAGACCCCTGACTGTCTTCAAGAAGGCACTGGACAGGCATCTAAAGTCGGTACCTGACCAGCCGGGCTGTGGTTCGTACGTCGGTTTGTGTGAGTCCAGCAGTAGCAGCCTGGTGATCAGTTCCTGATCCACCACGAGACCTGGTTACAGACCGGGTCATGGAGGCGTTGACCCTCGGAATGCCAGCAGGTATACTCCAGGTCTCCCTTAGTGTACCCATGGCCCCCTCCCCTGCTTTTCACTGGGGGAGGGAGATGTTACATCGCCTACCGAGTCTGCTTTCCTAGAGGATGATTTATGTGTGTAGATTTGGGACCATTCCCTCTAGGATTTTCGAAGTGTAAATTATGATGTATCTGGACCATGTTCCTATCAGTATAGGTCAAGTGACTTCATATCGTTCCAGAAATTTACGTGCTTTACTGTACTTACTGTCTTATTTCTGTTACCTTGTCGTAGAACTCCAATAGGTTTGTGACACAGGATTTCCCATCGCTGAAGCTGTGCCAGTATTTTTTTATTAACTTATTCGTTTCTAGGTGTTCCACCACTCTTCTCCTGACAATCTTCTCCATAACTTTACATACTATACATGTCAGAGACACTGGTCTGTAGTTCAATGCTGCCTGTCTGTCTCCTTTCTTAAAAACTGGGACTACATTTGCTGTCTTCTATACATCAGGCAGTTGCCATGTTTCGATAGATGTGTTGAAGATTATTGTTATTGGTGCATATATTCTCTCTGCTACTTCTCCCAGGACCGATGGGGCCACCGCCTTCGAGTTATCTAGTTTACCTAGCAGTTTCTTCAACTCTTCCTAGGATGTGTGCAGTGTGTCCAATACTTGCTGGTGCACTCTATCGCATCGGTTTGCCTGAAACCTTTCTGTCTCCTCTGAGAATATCTCCCTAAATCTCGCGTTGAGCTCTTCACATACTTCCTAGTCATTCCTTGTGAGCTCCCCTCCGTCCTTCCTGGTCATTCCTTGTGAGCTCCCCTCCTTCCTTCCTAGTCACTCCTTGTGAACTCCCCTCCTTCTTTCCTAGTCATTCCTTGTAACTTCCCCTCTTTCCTTCCTGGTCATTCCTTGTGAGCTCCCCTCCTTCCTTCCTAGTCATTCCTTGTGAGCTCCCCTCCTTCCTAGTCATTCCTTGTAAGCTCCCCTCCTTCCTTCCTGGTCATTCCTTGTGAGCTCCCCTCCTTCCTTCCTAGTCATTCTTTGTGAGTTCCCCTCCTTCCTTCCTGGTCATTCCTTGTGAGCTCCCCTCCTTCCTTCCTGGTCATTTCTTGTGAGCTCCCCTCCTTCCTAGTCATTCCTTGTGAGCTCCCCTCCTTCCTAGTCATTCCTTGTGAGCTCCCCTCCTTCCTTCCTGGTCATTCCTTGTGAGCTCCCCTCCTTCCTTCCTAGTCACTCCTTGTGAGCTCCCCTCCTTCCTAGTCATTCCTTGTGAGCTCCCCTCCTTCCTTCCTGGTCATTCCTTGTGAGCCCCCTCCTTCCTTCCTGGTCATTCCTTGTGAGTTCCCCTCCTTCCTTCCTAGTCATTCCTTGTGAGCTCCCCTCCTTCCTTCCTGGTCATTCCTTGTGAGCTCCCCTCCTTCCTTCCTAGTCATTCCTTGTGAGCTCCCCTCCTTCCTTCCTAGTCTTTCCTTGTGAGCTCCCCTCCTTCCTTCCTAGTAATTCCTTGTTTACCTGGAGTTTACCTGGAGAGAGTTCCGGGGGTCAACGCCCCCGCGGCCCGGTCTGTGACCAGGCCTCCTGGTGGATCAGAGCCTGATCAACCAGGCTGTTGCTGCTGGCTGCTGGCTGCACGCAAACCAACGTACGAGCCACAGCCCGGCTGATCCGGAACTGACTTTAGGTGCTTGTCCAGTGCCAGCTTGAAGACTGCCAGGGGTCTGTTGGTAATCCCCCTTATGTGTGCTGGGAGGCAGTTGAACAGTCTCGGGCCCCTGACACTTATTGTATGGTCTCTTAACGTGCTAGTGACACCCCTGCTTTTCATTGGGGGGATGGTGCATCGTCTGCCAAGTCTTTTGCTTTCGTAGTGAGTGATTTTCGTGTGCAAGTTCGGTACTAGTCCCTCTAGGATTTTCCAGGTGTATATAATCATGTATCTCTCCCTCCTGCGTTCCAGGGAATACAGGTTTAGGAACCTCAAGCGCTCCCAATAATTGAGGTGTTTTATCTCCGTTATGCGCGCCGTGAAGGTTCTCTGTACATTTTCTAGGTCAGCAATTGCACCTGCCTTGAAAGGTGCTGTTAGTGTGCAGCAATATTCCAGCCTAGATAGAACAAGTGACCTGAAAAGTGTCATCATGGGCTTGGCCTCCCTAGTTTTGAAGGTTCTCATTATCCATCCTGTCATTTTTCTAGCAGATGCGATTGATACAATGTTATGGTCCTTGAAGGTGAGATCCTCCGACATGATCACTCCCAGGTCTTTGGCGTTGGTGTTTCGCTCTATTTTGTGGCCAGAATTTGTTTTGTACTCTGATGAAGATTTAATTTCCTCATGTTTACCATATCTGAGTAATTGAAATTTCTCATCGTTGAACTTCATATTGTTTTCTGCAGCCCACTGAAAGGTTCGGTTGATGTCCGCCTGGAGCCTTGCAGTGTCTGCAATGGAAGACACTGTCATGCAGATTCGGGTGTCATCTGCAAAGGAAGACACGGTGCTGTGGCTGACATCCTTGTCTATGTCAGATATGAGGATGAGGAACAAGATGGGAGCGAGTACTGTGCCTTGTGGAACAGAGCTTTTCACCGTAGCTGCCTCGGACTTTACTCTGTTGACGACTACTCTCTGTGTTCTGTTAGTGAGGAAATTATAGATCCATCGACCGACTTTTCCTGTTATTCCTTTAGCACGCATTTTGTGCGCTATTACGCCATGGTCACACTTGTCGAAGGCTTTTGCAAAGTCTGTATATATTACATCTGCATTCTTTTTGTCTTCTAGTGCATTTAGGACCTTGTCGTAGTGATCCAATAGTTGAGACAGACAGGAGCGACCTGTTCTAAACCCATGTTGCCCTGGGCTGTGTAACTGATGGGTTTCTAGATGGGTGGTGATCTTGCTTCTTAGGACCCTTTCAAAGATTTTTATGATATGGGATGTTAGTGCTATTGGTCTGTAGTTCTTTGCTGTTGCTTTACTGCCCCCTTTGTGGAGTGGGGCTATGTCTGTTGTTTTTAGTAACTGTGGGACGACCCCCGTGTCCATGCTCCCTCTCCATAGGATGGAAAAGGCTCCTGATAGGGGCTTCTTGCAGTTCTTGATGAACACAGAGTTCCATGAGTCTGGCCCTGGGGCAGAGTGCATGGGCATGTCATTTATCGCCTGTTCGAAGTCATTTGGCGTCAGGATAACATCGGATAGGCTTGTGTTAATCAAATTTTGTGGCTCTCTCATAAAAAATTCATTTTGATCTTCGACTCTCAGTCTGGTTAGCGGCTTGCTAAAAACTGAGTCATATTGGGACTTGAGTAGCTCACTCATTTCCTTGCTGTCATCTGTGTAGGACCCATCTTGTTTAAGTAGGGGCCCAATACTGGACGTGAGCTCCCTTCTTTCCTTCCTGGTCATTCCTTGTAAGCTTCCCTCCTTCCTTCCTGGTCAGTCCTTGTGAGCTCCCCTCCTTCCTTCCTGGTCATTCCTTGTGAGCTCCCCTCCTTCCTTCCTGGTTATTCCTTGTGAGCTTCCCTCCTTCCTTCCTGGTCATTCCTTGTGAGCTCCCCTCCTTCCTTCCTGGTCAGTCCTTGTGAGCTCCCCTCCTTCCTTCCTGGTCATTCCTTGTGAGTTCCCCTCCTTCCTTTCTGGTCAGTCCTTGTGAGCTCTCCTCCTTCCTTCCTGGTCATTCCTTGTGAGCTTCCCTCCTTCCTTCCTGGTCAGTCCTTGTGAGCTCCCCTCCTTCCTTCCTGGTCATTCCTTGTGAGCTCCCCTCCTTCCTTCCTGGTCATTCCTTGTGAGCTCCCCTCCTTCCTTCCTGGTCATTCCTTGTGAGCTCCCCTCCTTCCTTCCTGGTCATTCCTTGTGAGCTCCCCTCCTTCCTTCCTGGTCATTTCTTGTGAGCTCCCCTCCTTCCTTCCTAGTCATTCCTTGTGAGCTCCCCTCCTTCCTTCCTGGTCATTTCTTGTGAGCTCCCCTCCTTCCTTCCTGGTCATTCCTTGTGAGCTCCCCTCCTTCCTTCCTAGTCATTCCTTGTGAGCTCCCCTCCTTCCTTCCTAGTCATTCCTTGTGAGCTCCCCTCCTTCCTTCCTAGTCATTTCTTGTGAGCTCCCCTCCTTCCTTCCTGGTCATTCCTTGTGAGCTCCCCTCCTTCCTTCCTGGTCATTTCTTGTGAGCTCCCCTCCTTCCTTCCTAGTCATTCCTTGTGAGCTCCCCTCCTTCCTTCCTAGTCATTTCTTGTGAGCTCCCCTCCTTCCTTCCTGGTCATTTCTTGTGAGCTCCCCTCCTTCCTTCCTGGTCATTTCTTGTGAGCTCCCCTCCTTCCTAGTCATTCCTTGTGAGCTCCCCTCCTTCCTTCCTAGTCATTCCTTGTGAGCTCCCCTCCTTCCTTCCTAGTCATTTCTTGTGAGCTGCCCTCCTTCCTTCCTAGTCATTCCTTGTGAGCTCCCCTCCTTCCTTCCTGAGTCTGATCACCTGGTCCTTGACTCTATGTGTATACGTGTATGGGAGTACCAATTTATATTGACGTAAGAAGAGCTTTGATAATGACATCATGTATGAGTACATACTCAATTATTGTTTTTATTACATGGGTTGAATCACAGCTCCTGGTTCCACTTCATAAACTGCTTTATCTGCCGTGATCAACTCATCGTCTCCTGTGTTGTGTATAGTTGTGTCTTTGGTGTTTGTCTTCCCTGTTTTGACAGTGAGCTTTCTTGTATTGTGTGTAGACTTTGGATGGTGTGGGTAGGAGTGGTGGGGGAGGGGGTTGAGTGGGGGTGTGTGGGTGGTTGGGCAGGTGTGTGGGGGTTGGGGGTGTATGAAGGTCGGGTAGGTTAGGTTGTGGGCGTTAGTGGTTGGGGACGATGTTGTGGTGGATGTTGTGGTGGATGTTGTAGTGGATGTTGTGGTAGATGTTGTGGTGGATGTTGTGGTGGATGTTGTGGTGGATGTTGTGGTGGATGTTGTGGTAGATGATGTGGTGGATGTTGTAGTGGATGTTGTGGTGGATGTTGTGGTGGATGTTGTGGTGTATGTTGTGGTGGATGTTGTGGTAGATGATGTAGTGGATGATGTGGTGGATGTTGTGGTAGATGTTGTAGTGGATGTTGTGGTGGATGTTGTGGTGGATGTTGTGGTGGATGATGTGGTGGATGATGTGGTGGATGTTGTAGTAGATGTTGTAGTGGATGTTGTGGTGGATGATGTAGTGGATGATGTAGTGGATGTTGTAGTGGATGTTGTGGTGGATGTTGTAGTGGATGTTGTAGTGGATGTTGTGGTGGATGTTGTGGTGGATGTTGTAGTGGATGTTGTGGTGGATGATGTAGTGGATGTTGTGGTAGATGTTGTAGTGGATGTTGTGGTGGATGTTGTGGTGGATGTTGTGGTAGATGATGTGGTGGATGTTGTGGTGGATGTTGTGGTGGATGATGTGGTGGATGTTGTAGTGGATGTTGTAGTGGATGTTGTGGTGGATGTTGTGGTGGATGTTGTAGTGGATGTTGTAGTGGATGTTGTAGTGGATGTTGTGGTGGATGTTGTGGTGGATGATGTGGTGGATGATGTGGTGGATGTTGTGGTGGATGTTGTGGTGGATGTTGTAGTAGATGTTGTGGTGGATGATGTAGTGGATGATGTGGTAGATGATGTGGTGGATGTTGTGGTGGATGATGTGGTAGATGTTGTGGTAGATGTTGTGGTAGATGTTGTGGTGGATGTTGTGGTAGATGTTGTGGTGGATGTTGTGGTAGATGTTGTGGTGGATGTTGTGGTGGATGTTGTGGTGGATGTTGTGGTGGATGTTGTGGTAGATGTTGTGGTGGATGTTGTGGTGGATGTTGTGGTAGATGTTGTGGTAGATGTTGTGGTAGATGTTGTGGTGGATGTTGTGGTGGATGTTGTGGTGGATGTTGTGGTGGATGTTGTGTTTACTTAGTATCGCTCGCAGGGGGTCAAGTCACAGCTCCTGGCCCCGCCTGTCTAACAACAATCAACCAAGGTTATGGCTCCTCGACTTCACCATACCTGCTCTTGAAGCTGTGCATTAAGTCCCCCTAGCAAGACTTGTTCAGGCAGCTGGTGTCCCTTGTTCACCACCTTGAGACTGAACAATTAAAAAACATTCCAATGGGTCATCTTCCCTGTGTCTTGCATCACAAACACTCTCTCTCTCTCTCTCTCTCTCTCTCTCTCTCTCTCTCTCTCTCTCTCTCTCTCTCTCTCTCTCTCTCTCTCTCTCTCTCTCTCTCTCTCTCTCTCTCTCTCTCTCTCTCTCTCTCACTCTCTCTCTCACTACCTACTCGACGCATCCTAACACAAATATCTCTTCTTAATTCTACTTTCTTATAAAGTCTCTGGCTTTAATTCCTATATTTTCTCCTCATAACTCTAGCCAGATTGATAACAGGGCTATCTTTAGTTATCCTGATTAACTGAGATAACACTGCTATCAGCAGCTGTTGAGTCGTCACTTCAGCTCTGCAGATAACCTTGTTACTATCAGTTTTGACCAGGCGTGGCAGCCGTGCAATAATATTCATATATTATCTCACCACCCAGCCTGTACTCCGTTCCTGGTCTTCTCTCTCACCACCATTAGAGTAACGTTGCTCTTATTTAGAACTCTAGCATTCACTTGTTTGACCAACATTATAACTCGTCCAAGTGTTCATTGTAGCTCGTCTCTCTCTCCTCTCCTATCATTATTTTTACACTTAACAACATTATCCACAATTCAGTGTTCTCACATCATGTGTGGAAGGTGTCCAGTTCCTCCAGGACCTTCACATCATGTGTGGAAGGTGTCCAGTTCCTCCACGACCTTCACATCATGTGTGGAAGGTGTCCAGTTCCTCCAGGACCTTCACATCATGTGTGGAAGGTGTCCAGTTCCTCCAGGACCTTCACATCATGTGTGGAAGGTGTCCAGTTCCTCCAGGACCTTCACATCATGTGTGGAAGGTGTCCAGTTCCTCCACGACCTTCACATCATGTGTGGAAGGTGTCCAGTTCCTCCAGGACCTTCACATCATGTGTGGAAGGTGTCCAGTTCCTCCAGGACCTTCACATCATGTGTGGAAGGTGTCCAGTTCCTCCACGACCTTCACATCATGTGTGGACGGTGTCCAGTTTGTGTTGGTCAGGACTTTCTGCCTCTCTGATAACATTGAAAAGGGTTGAATAAATATTTTTGCTTGTGGGTTTGGAGAAAGACTTGCCTAGTATGGGCCAGTAGTCCTTCTACAGTGCTCCTCCTTTCTTATGTACTTGCGTGTGTGTGTGTGTGTGTGTGTTCTCATCTATGTGATTGCAGAGGCCGAGTCATAGCTCCTAACCCCACGTCTACCACATCACTCTCCAGATTGTTCCACTACCTGACAACTCTAAGGCTGAAGAAATGCTTCCTAACATACATCTGACTCATCTTCTGAGTTTTCACCCTTCGTTGTGCGCTGTTGTTGTGTCCCATCTTTGATACATTCTGTCCTTGTCACTTCGTAACACATAACACAATTCCAAACACATATACAACAAATTTCTAGGAAAATTTCCAAGACTGTAGGCATACTATCGAAGATACGGTACTATGTTCCACAGTCAGCCCTCCTGGCCCTTTATCACTCTCTTATTTACCCCTATCTCTTATCTTATGGAATTTGTGCATGGGGCTCAACAACAAGTAACCATCTCAGACCACTAATTACCCAACAAAAGGCTGCAGTTAGAATGATAACAAATTCTCACTACAGGCAACACACTCCACCAATATTCAAAACACTCAACCTACTCACCATACAAAACATCCATACTTATTACTGCACCTATTACATACATAGAACACTTAACTCTGATATTAACCCTCCCCTCAAACATCTCCTTGCCAACCTCAACAGAACACATGACCATAACACAAGGCACAGATCACTCTTTGATGTTCCTCGTGTCCATCTCACACTATGCAAAAACTCAATGCACATAAAAGGCCCTAAAATCTGGAATTCATTACCTGTAAATATAATAGAAACACTGTCTGTTTATAAATTCAAGTCTCTACTTAAAAATCACCTACTCACCCACAACTAAATAAATACTGAATAATTGTATCCCATAAACTGTATCTCATATATGTATCTCATTATTGTATCTCATAAATGTCAACCTGTGACCCAATCAAACTTTGTTACTATTTAACTTCATTACCTAACATAATACTCCATTCTACTGATTACACAACAACACAGTAATGACCATATAACCTGTCTTTGTAATACTCATTTGTACTAAATTGTTATATGTTTTCAATATTTTTTGTACCACTGAATATATCATTGCTTAGTTAATCTTAAGTTAATGTTAAGCTGCCGATAATGCTCTGTATACAAGGAGCTTTGGCATGTTGCACTTTAAAAATTGTATTCCTTGTACTTCTCTATATCATGTTCAAATTAATAAATAAATAAATTTTGTAAGTCGTTATAATGTCTTCTCTCTCCCTCCTATACTCCAGTGTGGTCAGGTTCAGTTCCCTTAACCTCTCCTTATAGGACATACCCCTTACCTCTGGGACTAGTCTTGTTACAAACTTTCTCGCTTTCTCTAATTTCTTGACGTGCTTGACCAGGTGAGGCCTGGTCACTGATCGGGCTGCGGGGGCGTTGACCCCTGAAACCTCTCCAGGTATCTCCAGGTATATTGGTGCTACATACTCCAATATGGGCCTGATGTACACAGCGTCGTGAATGACTCCTTAGTTCTTGAAATACTATATTAATACTGCAGCAGTTATTTGGTTGATGTGCGTCTCAGGAGATGTGCTCTGTATGATACCCCAAGATCCTTTTCGTTGAGTGAGGTTTGCAACTTTTGGCCCCCCTAGCCTGTACTCTGTCTGCGGTCTTCTCTGACCTTCATGACTGCACTTGATGGAGACTCCAGGAGCCAGTTATTGGACCAGGCTTGCAGCCTGTCCAGATCCCCATGTATACTTACCCTGATCCTCGTCCACTTGTATTTTCCTCGATAGTTTCACATCGTCTGCAAACAGGGACACCTCTGACTCTATCTCTTCCGTCATGCCATTCACATATACAAGAAACAGCACCGGCCCTAGGACTGACCCTTGTGGAACCCCGCTCGTCACAGGTGACCACTCTGATATCTCGTCACGTACCATTACTCGTTGTTTCATTCCTGTCAGGTATTCTCTGATCCATTGCAGCGCCTTTCCTGTTATTCCTGCCTGCTCCTCTAGCTTTTGCACTAATCTCTTGTGTGGCACTGTGTCGAAAGCTTTCTTACAGTCTAAGACAATGCAGTCTATCCACTTATCTCTCTCTCTCTCTCTCTCTCTCTCTCTCTCTCTCTCTCTCTCTCTCTCTCTCTCTCTCTCTCTCTCTCTCTCTCTCTCTCTCTCTTCTGTCCTGAAGGTGGTGAGGAGAGTTCAGAATCAAGGTGAGGGTCAGATGCTGATGTCATGAGACGAGGTCACTTTTGGAAGATATCCAGAGAGTACGTGTGTGTGTGTGTGTGTGTGTGTGTGTGTGTGTGTGTGTGTATGTGTGTGTGTGTGTATGTGTGTGTGTGTGTGTGTGTACCTTCCAACACTGACCTCGTCTCGTGACATCAGCGTCTGACCCTCACCTTGATTTTGACCCCCCCTCACCCCGCCTCCTCACCACCTTTAGGAACCACAATGAAGGTCACTAAATACTTACCCCCTCCTTATGCCCTTCCTTCCCCAACCCTCACCCCCAGCCTCCCCAACACAGCCTCCCCCAACACAAGGACAAGGTCAAGTGTGTGGTCATGAACATCCTTCTCACATAATGTAAACATGTATATGACTGGTATGGTGAGGTATGTATCCTGGGATACACTGCCACCTTATACATGTATCCTGGGACACACTGCCACCTTATACATGTATCCTGGGACACACTGCTACCTTATACATGTATCCTGGGACACACTGCTACCTTATACATGTATCCTGGGACACACTGCTACCTTATACATGTATCCTGGGACACACTGCTACCTTATACATGTATCCTGGGACACACTGCTACCTTATACATGTATCCTGGGACACACTGCTGCCTTATACATGTATCCTGGGACACACTGCCACCTTATACATGTATCCTGGGACACACTGCTACCTTATACATGTATCCTGGGACACACTGCTACCTTATACATGTATCCTGGGACACACTGCTACCTTATACATGTATCCTGGGACACACTGCCACCTTATACATGTATCCTGGGACACACTGCCACCTTATACATGTATCCTGGGACACACTGCTACCTTATACATGTATCCTGGGACACACTGCTACCTTATACATGTATCCTGGGACACACTGCTACCTTATACATGTATCCTGGGACACACTGCTGCCTTATACATGTATCCTGGGACACACTGCCACCTTATACATGTATCCTGGGACACACTGCTACCTTATACATGTATCCTGGGACACACTGCTACCTTATACATGTATCCTGGGACACACTGCCACCTTATACATGTATCCTGGGACACACTGCTACCTTATACATGTATCCTGGGGCACACTGCGGGATTTTTATGTGATAAAGTGAAGAGTGTTAACAAACACTGGTGTTAACAGTGTTAACAAACACTGGTGTTAACAGTGTTAACAAACACTGGTGTTAACAGTGTTAACAAACACTGGTGTTAACAGTGTTAACAAACACTGGTGTTAACAGTGTTAACAAACACTGGTGTTAACAGTGTTAACAAACACTGGTGTTAACAGTGTTAACAAACACTCGTGTTAACAGTGTTAACAAACACTGGTGTTAACAGTGTTAATAAACACTGGTGTTAACAGTGTTAACAAACACTGGTGTTAACAGTGTTAACAAAACACTCGTGTTAACAGTGTTAACAAACACTGGTGTTAACAGTGTTAACAAACACTCGTGTTAACAGTGTTAACAAACACTGGTGTTAACAGTGTTAACAAACACTTGTGTTAACAGTGTTAACAAACACTGGTGTTAACAGTGTTAACAAACACTGGTGTTAACAGTGTTAACAAACACTGGTGTTAACAGTGTTAACAAACACTGGTGTTAACAGTGTTAACAAACACTCGTGTTAACAGTGTTAACAAACACTCGTGTTAACAGTGTTAACAAACACTGGTGTTAACAGTGTTAACAAACACTTGTGTTAACAGTGTTAACAAACACTGGTGTTAACAGTGTTAACAGTGTTAATAAACACTGGTGTTAACAGTGTTAACAAACACTGGTGTTAACAGTGTTAACAAACACTGGTGTTAACAGTGTTAACAAACACTGGTGTTAACAGTGTTAACAAACACTGGTGTTAACAGTGTTAACAAACACTGGTGTTAACAGTGTTAACAAACACTGGTGTTAACAGTGTTAACAACACTGGTGTTAACAGTGTTAACAAACACTGGTCGGAGGAAAGAGTAGTTAACAAACATCAGTAAATACTTTGAGTAATTACGTCAGACCACACAAGGTCAGTGATGGGTGACCTCCAGTGATGGGTGACCTCCAGTGATGGGTGACCTCCAGTGATGGGTGACCTCCAGTGATGGGTGACCTCCAGTGATGGGTGACCTCCAGTGATGGGTGACTTCCAGTATAGTGGGTGACCCCCAGTGATGTGTGACCTCCAGTAATGGGTGACCTTAAGTGATGGGTGACCTCCAGTATGGTGGGTGACCTCCAGTGATGGGTGACTTCCAGTGTGTGATGGGTGACCTCCAGTGATCGGTGACCTCCAGTGTAGTGGGTGAACTCCAGTGGGTTGGGTGACCTCAGTGTGTGATGGGTGATCTCCAATGTGTGATAGGTGACCTCCAGTGTGGTGGATGACCTCCAGTATGTGATGGGTGACCTACAATATGTGATGGGTGACCTCCAGTGTAATGGGTGACTTCCAGTGTGTGATGGGTGACCTCCAATGTGTGCGTTGTGACCTCCAGTATGATGGGTGACCTCCAGTGTTGTGAGTGACCCCAGTGTGTGATGGGTGATCTCCAGTGTGTGATGGGTGACCTCCAGTGTGGTGGGTGACCTCCAGTGTGTGATGGGTGACCTTCAGTTTGTAATGGGTGACCTCCAGTGTGATGGGTGACCTTACTGTGTGTTAGGTGACCTCCAGTGTATGATGGGTAACCTCAAGTGTGTGACAGGTGACCTCCAGCGTGTGCTGGATGACCTCCAGTGTGCGTGATGGGTGCCCTCAAGTGTGTGCTGGGTGACCTCCAGTGTGTGTGCTGGGTGACCTCCAGTGTGTTCTGGGTCACCTTAAGTGTGTTTTGGGTGACCTCCAGTGTGTGATGGGTTACCCTCACTGTGTGGTGGGTGGCCTCCAGTGTGGTGGGTGAACTTCAGTGTAGTGGGCGACCTCCAGTGTCTGTGATGGGTGACCTTCACTGTGTGGTGACCTCCAGTGTGGTGGGTGACCTTCAGTGTGCTGGGTGACCTCTAGTGTGGGATGGATGACCTTCACTGTGTAGTGGGTGACCTCAAGTGTGATGGTGACCTCAAGTGTGGTGGGTGACCTTCAGTGTGGTGGGTGACCTCCAGTGTGATGGGTGACCTCCACTGTGTGGTGGTAACTGTGGAAAAATGCATTTATCTGATGTATCATTATATACATAACAGTAAATGAACATAGATAATTATTATTTATCAGTGTTACATAGACAAGTAGGAATTTGGGACACCTAGGTCGCAAAAATGTCCCCCTTCGATACCTACCACTGTCATATCCACAAGTTGCTCTGGACCTATTAATTACCAATGAATTATACATACACCAGGAATACTGGTAAATATATAAATTTGTGGACTGTATATTAAAAATAATAAATGGTTTTATATATATATATATATATATATATATATATATATATATATATATATATATATATATATATATATATACACACACACACAATTACATAACAGAGGGACAATATATCTTAATATCACTCACCAATTTGACTGGAGATTAATGTGTATCATACTCAGAAAACCTCACTCTAACTAAATCTATGAAAATAATGCTGGCCAGAATTACACACAAATCTAGAGCTTATCTGAGGTTCCTGGAGCTGTCTTGTCCAGTCGTCTGATATCTCAAGTTATGCAGGAATGCACATCCAACAATTTCGCCTCCTATTTGAGAGGTGTCAATCCAATTTTAACCTCTAGAGCACGAAAAATTATTCCCATTACATTAACGTTGTATCTAATTCAAAACCAAGATGGCGGGAGTCTCGTCTGCGCAGACGCAGGCTTTCCGTTTTCTATGACATAAATATTATTAAATACAGTATGGCCATCTATTTACATATAAATACTGAATTTCTGGAAAATATGTAGTATTTTCCACAGTGACCTAAGTGTGGTGGGTGACCTCCAGTGTGTGATGGGTGACCTGCACTGTGTGGTGGTGACCTCGAGTGTGGTGGGTGACCTCTAGTGTGGTGACAGTGTTACATTGTGTTAGGTATATGGTTGGTTTAGTGAGGTCGAGGTCAGGGACTACATGAAACTGGTCCAGTAGGTTATTAATAATACTAATAAATTCATAAGGAAGTGCTGAACCCATAGGGGTCATACAGCATCTGGTAAATAGAAGGTAATTAATTGTTCAGAGAAAAGTGAGATAAGTTGCAATTGGCTGCAATAAGAACTCACTTGCATGAAGGCACCCCAGGCCATCCCTTCAAGGTGCACGACAGCTTAAACTCATAGTGAGTCTGTGTAATGTGCAGCTTCCTTCAGATAAGGGAGATTATCGGAGCCTGGAAGATGCCCAAGAGGATCTCTGGATGCTGTATGATAGGCAGTGAAGATGTCCACTAGTATCTCTGGGTGCTGTATGATAGGCAGTGAAGATGTCCACGAGGATCTCTGGATGCTGTATGATAGGCAGTGAAGATGTCCACGAGGATCTCTGGATGCTGTATGATAGGCAGTGAAGATGTCCACGAGGATCTCTGGATGCTGTATGATAGGCAGTGAAGATGTCCACGAGGATCTCTGGATGCTGTATGATAGACAGTGAAGATGTTCAAGGGAAAGCCTGGGTGCTCTGGTAGGTACTGAAGTTATCTAAAGTGAAGTCTTGGTGCTCTCTGATTGGGCATTGAAAATATCTATCGAGAAGTGTAGTTGCTCGCTGATATTGCAGTCTGTTGATTATTGTTATAATCAAAACCAAGCGCTGAACGTACAAACGTCGTAAGAGAGGACTGACAGTCTGGTGATATAGGAAGAAATGACAGCACAACCTCCTGGCAGAGCAGCACCAGGTGTGTACCCATGAGGTGTCCTGTGTGAGACTTGTCTGATACTGGTGGTAAAGCAGTCTCCCATACCTGACACTGATTGTAGAATGATGGACATTCCCCACACCTGACACTGATGGATGGACATTCCCCACATCTGACACTGATGCAAGGATGGACACTCCCCACACCTGACACTGATGCAAGGATGGACATTCCCCACACCTGACACTGATTGCAGAATGATGGACATTCCCCACACCTGACACTGATGCAAGGATGGACATTCCCCACACCTGACACTGATGCAAGGATGGACATTCCCCACACCTGACACTGATGCAAGGATGGACATTCCCCACACCTGACACTGATGGAAAGATGGACATTCCCCACACCTGACACTGATGCAAGGATGGACATTCCCCACACCTGACATTGATGGAAGGATGGACATTCCCCACACCTGACACTGCAGAATGATGGACATTCCCCACACCTGACACTGCAGAAGGATGGACATTCCCCACACCTGACATTGATGGAAGGATGGACATTCCCCACACCTAACATTGATGGAAGGATGGACATTCCCCACACCTAACATTGATGGAAGGATGGACATTCCCCACACCTAACATTGATGGAAGGATGGACATTCCCCACACCTAACATTGATGGAAGGATGGACATTCCCCACACCTGACACTGATGGAAGGATGGACATTCCCCACACCTAACATTGATGGAAGGATGGACATTCCCCACACCTGACACTGATGGAAGGATGGACATTCCCCACACCTAACATTGATGGAAGGATGGACATTCCCCACACCTAACATTGATGGAAGGATGGACATTCCCCACACCTAACATTGATGGAAGGATGGACATTCCCCACACCTGACACTGATGGAAGGATGGACATTCCCCACACCTAACATTGATGGAAGGATGGACATTCCCCACACCTGACACTGATGGAAGGATGGACATTCCCCACACCTAACATTGATGGAAGGATGGACATTCCCCACACCTAACATTGATGGAAGGATGGACATTCCCCACACCTAACATTGATGGAAGGATGGACATTCCCCACACCTGACACTGATGGAAGGATGGACATTCCCCACACCTAACATTGATGGAAGGATGGACATTCCCCACACCTGACACTGATGGAAGGATGGACATTCCCCACACCTAACATTGATGGAAGGATGGACATTCCCCACACCTGACACTGATGGAAGGATGGACATTCCCCACACCTAACATTGATGGAAGGATGGACATTCCCCACACCTAACATTGATGGAAGGATGGACATTCCCCACACCTGACACTGATGGAAGGATGGACATTCCCCACACCTAACATTGATGGAAGAATGATGGCCAGGAGCTCAGTTGTGGTTTGATGGAAAGTCTTTTATATTAGCTTCATGGGGAAGTGCTAAACCCACAAAGGTCATATAGCACCTGAATACTGGGATCAAGAGCCCCTCACCTGTACCGAGGGTCGTCCTAGCATGGTAAGGTTGTGGTAGTCCCCACAAAGGTCATATAGCACCTGAATACTGGGATCAAGAGCCCCTCACCTGTACCGAGGGTCGTCCTGGCATGGTAAGGTTGTGGTAGTCAAGGAATGACAACATTTTCATTAACTCGCCTTCGACATCCATTGTTTTTGGTTATATATTATTATTCTAATTAAAACTAAGCACTAAACCCACATGGGTCATGCAGCACTGCAATGTTGAGTGAAGCTATAAACCTACAGGGGTCACACAGCACTTGCAGAATAAGATTTGTTCCAAGGAATGGGAAAGGTGCCCGGTGGCCTGGTGGCTAAAGCTCCCACTTCACACACGGAGGGCCCGGGTTCGATTCCCGGCGGGTGGAAACATTTCGACACGTTTCCTTACACCTGTTGTCCTGTTCACCTAGCAGCAAATAGGTACCTGGGTGTTAGTCGACTGGTGTGGGTCGCATCCTGGGGGACAAGATTAAGGACCCCAATGGAAATAAGTTAGACAGTCCTCGATGACGCACTGACTTTCTTGGGTTATCCTGGGTGGCTAACCCTCCGGGGTTAAAAATCCCAACGAAATCTTATCTTATCTTATCTTAAGGGTAGTTCCAGTTCCTGTGATGAAGAACCCTTGACCAGCATGAGGTCACCTCCCTGTGAGAACATAAGTAAAAGAAACTCACACTTTTGTTACTAATTATTCAACTTTTTGTGCCCAACTCTATTTTTGTAAATTATTTAATAGTACAGTGGACCCCCGGTTAACGATATTTTTTCATTCCAGAAGTATGTTCAGGTGCCAGTACTGACCGAATTTGTTCCCATAAGGAATATTGTGAAGTAGATTAGTCCATTTCAGACCCCCAAACATGCATGTACAAACGCACTTACATAAATACACTTACATAATTGGTCGCATTCGGAGGTGATCGTTATGCAGGGGTCCACTGTATAATCAAAACCATGTGCTAAACCCGCAGGGTCGTACAGCATACTTTTGTACAGAAACTAATAAAAGTTTTTCTTCAAAACCAGTTTCTCTTTGTATAAAAAGTATATAATAGAGATGTTATTTATGCACTTTATTGCAACAACTTCAACACTGGTTTTAGTTCTTCTGAAGACAAAGGCAATTAAGAAAAACCTTTTACTAAAAATTTATTTTGAAAGAATAATTCTGTGGTCATTCCTTTCACCCATCTTATATAATTATAACATTCTCAGCTACCTTATATAACACTCTCAGCCATCTTACCTTCACCATCTTTATAACACCCCTCACCCATCTTTATAACACTTCAATCTTATATAACACTCTCAATCTTTAAAATTTTAAAACATTTTCACCCATTTTATAAATTTAAAACTTTTATTTAACAAATTAAATTAAAAATAGGGTTTTATGTTTAAATTTTTGGGGGGAAGGTGTATTCCCTTGAAAAACCCTCCTAAAAACCCCAAGGGAAATAATTTCCCAAAATGTGGTAATTTTAAACCTTTAAAGGAAGTATTCAGGGAAATTTTTTCCCTTGGGTCCCCTTCGGTGGAGACCCCCTTAAAAAAAAAAAAAACCCAATTTAAATTATAATCTTGGGGAAGGTCTAACCTTAAAAGGCCCCATACGGGGTTTACCTTTGGTGTTAATTGAGTGGTGGGGGTTTTAACCTTAGGAAGAATTCAAGGTGGTTTTAAAAACCTTGAAAGGCCTCCCCCTTTCACACCCCTTTAGAAGGTTTTATTCAAAACAAAGATGCACTGCACCACCTTCAGAGGAATGGTACTGCACCACCTTCAGAGGAATGGTACTGCACCAACTACAGGCTCATGGCCCAACATATTTGATAAGTCAACAAACTGTATGCAGAGATGGGTACAGTACAGAGAAATGTTAAATGAGAAAGGTAGATCTATGGAATTTTCACTTGGCCAAGAGATACCACTTAACACAAGCACACAAGGATTTAATAATGATCAATAAGGAAACAAGTCTCTTTAGTGTTGTGCACGGTGACATTCCCAGACTGCTGCCACACACAAGTCTTGGATATATGCAGGGTGACAGGACCAGCCTCTTACCACACTGATCACACATTATTTTTCCTCCAGCTCTTTGTATCTCTGTTTCAAGACAGAACACAACTATTATAAAACAATAAAAAAGTACAAAATTAGACGTTATCTTGGCCAAGACTCAAGCAAAGTACTTGCTCTTTGCCTGCACATAATCAGTTTGCCAAATAATAGTTAGGTCAGTTTACTGTAATGCATACAAAGTTCCCCATGTAATGAGTGACTATTACATACTTCATTACATGCTTTCCTCTCTCAATTACATACTTTGCCTCTCTTATTTATTTTTTGTGTAAATGCAAACTTTCTTGTGCACTTTTTATCAATTACCCATTGCATATTTAATTACATATACATAAATATGACTTAAAAATAATTTTAATTATAATAAACCATAGAAGGCAGAGTGGCCTGCATCAGTTGTTAAGAGAGACAATGTGTAGCTAACACATGACACTGGGCCATCATTAACTCTTTTTAAGTCTTGTGGACAACATCCTTATAAAATATAAATATTCAGGAATATATAGACATTCATACTGTACAATATATAATGTTATTAAAGCCATATTTAGACCATTTGTAACCTTACAACCATAACAAAAGTATGCTATACTAATAACAATATATTAACTCAAGTTGAGTGTGAAATGCATGTCATTTTGAGCAACTGTATGTCGTGGCAGAAGAGAGAAGACGGTAACTTGCTTTAAATTACAGCACTAACCCTGGAAAGGTAATAATCTAGGATAACTTTAAGAAAGACAATGACACCTGCAATATTCCACTGAAGTTCTTAAGCCCTCTCCTTCCAAGGATGTGGCAGAACAGCTCACTAAATCCTAGGCAAAGTATACATTTACTGCTGAATAGGTGCAGCAGGTGTAAGGCTTACCCATACATCTTGCTTCATCCAGGATTCAAATTCAGGTCCTCTCAATCTGGAGATAAATGTTCTACCACTGAGACACTTCACCAGCATTCAAAGATTTTAATACAGTAACTGAATGAATACTGAAGATGATCAAAATTTACATCTACAATACAAAGAAAGTGAATCATAAACAACACACTCATATAATGTACAGTAAGTCCTCACTTAAACCTCATTTCCTTCAACGTAGTTTTGTCATAATGTTGATGAAGAAGGAAATCGAATCCCAGCCAGGGCCACTGTCTGTGTGGAGCTTGCATGTTCAGTCTTGAACTGTGTGGTGGTAGGAGGTGCTCCTTACAATTTTCACTTTGCAAACACTTATTCTTTGATTTAACCATGTTGCAATGAGTGCTAAAGGTGCACTCTGCAATCCTGATGTTTATATCAATTAGCCCAAGGTAAAATTGGTTTCGTTATATGTCATTTCACTTAAAATTGTAGTTTCCAAGAACCTATCGATGATGTTAAGTGAGGACTTACTGTAATGATCAAGTATAATAATTACCCTAGAAATATAAAACAAGAAACTGTCTTTCTGATTACACAAAAACCAGTTGCTTTTGTATTTTGTATTTCTAACACAAAATTTTTTGTGTTAGTAATTTTAAAGAATAATGCGGGAAAAATGCAACAGTGAATTCTTCAGGAGTATCACGTAAGAACAAAGCATCCAGACAAACACTCTTAGGCAGACATTATTTAGTGCACCAAGGCACTGACTGATGTGAGACACAAGAAACTAGCAGATGTTACACTAAAAACAAACATATAGATTAAAAAAAACACAAAAGGCAGAGATTCCAGTAATTATATGAAGGAGACTGCATAAGAAGCAACCTGTCTGATAGTAAGAGATGGGTTAATGAATACAATACAAAAAATATATAAAATTACATATACATCACTGGTACACATATTTCAAGTAAAATACTTGGCTATAAGCGTTTATACTTTATAAAATAACAAATGCTTACAAAATATTTTCATATAATATGGCTTATGTAATGATGCACTGCATATTGTTTCCGGCACCATAAGTCTTACAAATTTATTTTAAAGTTTTCCACAATATTGCTTCTTAATATAAATTATGGTATACCCAACCAAAAGAAACTTTTTTTTTTATAGAAACCTGAATTTTGTTTAGTATCTCAAAAAAGAAAACCATCACTAATTTGGTTATAGAAGCAATATAAGTTAATATAATCTATCAACTTCCAGGGCAGAACCTGCTTCCCGGCTTAAATCTTACAGTAATACTACATGTAATTACACTTTCATATCTTCTGCTTTTAAATAATTGTAACTAAGAAACTTTCATTATTCCTGGGACCTTGATGTATCAGACTGAGCAGTCTCAAGACAACTGTATCAGACTGAGCAGTCTCAAGACAACTGTATCAGACTGAGCAGTCTCAAGACAACTGTATCAGACTGAGCAGTCTCAAGACAACTGTATCAGACTGAGCAGTCTCAAGACAACTGTATCAGACTGAGCAGTCTCAAGACAACTGTATCAGACTGAGCAGTCTCAAGACAACTGTATCAGACTGAGCAGTCTCAGGACAACTGTATCAGACTGAGCAGTCTCAAGACAACTGTATCAGACTGAGCAGTCTCAAGACAACTGTATCAGACTGAGCAGTCTCAAGACAACTGTATCAGACTGAGCAGTCTCAAGACATCTACATCAGACTGAGCATCTCGAGACAACTGTATCAGACTGAGCAATCTCAAGACAACCGTACCAGAGTACACAATAAACATGCCACTGATCTCTCCTTAACCCTCAACAATAATTAAAATGTAAGAGAGAGAGACTCTTCCAGCCTAACCTAGCTTGTGGCTCACAATGGCAGGGTTGCCAATTATGCTTTATTATATATGAACAACAGCAATATTTTCCGCATTTTTAATCTCCTTCATTCTTTAATATGTTAGAAACCTGCATCATATGCTTAGCACCTAATACAATACATACTGGGAGCAAGGGGCAAGTACCTCCTTCTCCTGTATAAATTACTAAATGTAAAAAGAAGAAAAACTTTTTTTCTTCTTTTTCTGAGTCACCTTGCCTTGGTGGGATATTGAAAATAAAATATAGTGACTAATGTTCAGAGTATTTTTCTTGAGGCCTCTACCACCAAACTATGAAGAAACAAAATGTGACCAAAATGACCGACAGAGAGTCTCATTGGAGCACCTTTACAGAATGTAAATTACAGTTTAGAGACTATAGCCATGAGTGTCAAATGCTAGAGGTAGGTTCAATGTGTGCAAGAAAAAATTGACAAGAAAGATATAAGCATACAGCAAGCATGATGTCATTTCTTTTTTTAAATTCTGAATCAGATTTAATAATATATACTGCAACCTATATATCTCTGTTCATGAAATACCAAAATTAAAGAGAAACATTACCATGGTAAGATGATGGTACAAGTACAAAGTTAGTGTGGTACGATGGTAGTACAAGTACAATGTTAGTGTGGTACAATGGTGGTACAATGTTAGTGTGGTACAATGGTGGTACAAGTACAATGTTAGTGTGGTACAAGTATAATGTTAGTGTGGTATGATGGTGGTACAAGTACAATGTTAGTGTGGTACAATGGTGGTACAAGTACAATGTTAGTGTGGTATGATGGTGGTACAAGTACAATGTTATGGTGGTACAAGTAGAAATGTGTGAACCCGAGAAAAATAACTTGAATTTCTACAACTATTTATGTTTATTTGTACAATGAAGTCAGTTGTCTTATGTTTAGAAACTTAACAGCACAACTTTGTCAGGACAAAACAATTAAGAATGATATTTTACAGTGCCAAGAGGACTTTATTATAAAACACAATCTGCATCAAAATTTAGGAGACCACGTCCCAAGCGGAAAAAAATATTTCTCTTACAAAACTCTTGATTATATGTTTTACGTGTTTTAGTAAATATAAACTGAACAAGTTCGTCAAACAGCAGTTACATCCACTCAATTCAAAATTATCATAAACTCTTTTATGATAAGTAGTGAAAGCTAAAAGGTTAACCGTTTGTCTTTAAAAATAAAATATAAGCATCGCAGAGAAAGTAGTGGAGGTAAAGCTGTACTGTTCATCACTTGTGGTTGGTCTTCCACTGTGTCAGTGTTGAGGACTAAGTAATGAGAATGTTCTTTCTCACTCATGAGTTTCACGAACCAGTCCCACCAGCCCCATGTCTGCACCACTGTATGCTGGTCACTGTTTATTGAACAAGATTATCATTCTTACACTCTTGAGTTCTCATACACAGCAAAACATTAAATGAGACAGACAGATTGCTGGTTGTGCATCTTCTCCAGCTGTTTATCAGTATTCACAGCTACAAGATGTAAAACTGTCTATCAATACTGTCAGCAACCTGATTTATAATTGAGTATAACTGATAACTAGAAAATTATACTAAAGGAATATTGTACCTCATTCAATAAAAATATGTAACTGAAAATTAACTTATAAATTTATTTTTACTTTGCCTACACATTTTTAAATGGAAAATAGCTCACATGACAAGTAAAAATGCATCCACATCATTAATATTAATAAAGTTCCAAGATCTCTGCTGTGATTAAAAATGACAATTAATATTCATCAAGGTGTCCACAAGCTCATTTCCAGTTTCTAAGTAACCATCATCATTATGCTCAGTAATAGCCCACATGGAGACAGAAACTCAAGAGACTGATTGATCTGCACATTTCGATCCTTCTTTGCTGAAGAGGACCCCAGAAGGGGGTCCAAATATACAGATCAATTAACCCCCTGAGTTTCTGTCACCCTGCGCACATTTTTTTTTAACTGATTTACCTTATTCAGCGTACAAAAATATTTGGATAAAAGTTTAATATGGGGAAGTGGAAAAGAATCTTTCCTCCGTAAGCCATGCGTGTCGTATGAGGCGACTAAAATGCCGGGAGCAATGGGCTAGTAACCCCTTATCCTGTAGACATTTACTAAAAAAGAGAAGAAGAAAAACTTTATAAAATTGGGATGCTTGAATGTGTGTGGATGTAGTGCGGATGACAAGAAACATGATTTCTGATGTTATGAATGAAAAGAAGTTGGATGTCCTGGCCCTAAGCAAAACAAAGCTGAAGGGAGTAGGGGAGTTTCGGTGGGGGGAAAGAAATGGGATTAAATCTGGAGTATCTGAGAGTTAGAGCAAAGGAAGGGGTAGCAGTAATGTTGAAGGATCAGTTATGGAAGGAGAAAAGAGAATATGAATGTGTAAATTCAAGAATTATGTGGATTAAAGTAAAGGTTGGATGCGAAAAGTGGGTTATAATAAGCGTGTATGCACCTGGAGAAGAGAGGAATGTAGAGGAGAGAGAGAGATTTTGGGAGATGTTAAGTGAATGTATAGGAGCCTTTGAACCAAGTGAGAGAGTAATTGTGGTAGGGGACCTGAATGCTAAAGTAGGAGAAACTTTTAGAGAGGGTGTGGTAGGTAAGTTTGGGGTGCCAGGTGTAAATGATAATGGGAGCCCTTTGATTGAACTTTGTATAGAAAGGGGTTTAGTTATAGGTAATACATATTTTAGGAAAAAGAGGATAAATAAGTATACAAGATATGATGTAGGGCGAAATGACAGTAGTTTGTTGGATTATGTATTGGTAGATAAAAGACTGTTGAGTAGACTTCAGGATGTACATGTTTATAGAGGGGCCACAGATATATCAGATCACTTTTTAGTTGTAGCTACACTGAGAGTAAAAGGTAGATGGGATACAAGGAGAATAGAAGCATCAGGGAAGAGAGAGGTGAAGGTTTATAAACTAAAAGAGGAGGCGGTTAGGGTAAGATATAAACAGCTATTGGAGGATAGATGGGCTAATGAGAGCATAGGCAGTGGGGTCGAAGAAGTATGGGGTAGGTTTAAAAATGTAGTGTTGGAGTGTTCAGCAGAAGTTTGTGGTTACAGGAAGGTGGGTGCGGGAGGGAAAAGGAGCGATTGGTGGAATGATGATGTAAAGAGAGTAGTAAGGGAGAAAAAGTTAGCATATGAGAAGTTTTTACAAAGTAGAAGTGATGCAAGGAGGGAAGAGTATATGGAGAAAAAGAGAGAGGTTAAGAGAGTGGTGAAGCAATGTAAAAAGAGAGCAAATGAGAGGGTGGGTGAGATGTTATCAACAAATTTTGTTGAAAATAAGAAAAAGTTTTGGAGTGAGATTAACAAGTTAGGGAAGCCTAGAGAACAAATGGATTTGTCAGTTAAAAATAGGAGAGGAGAGTTATTAAATGGAGAATTAGAGGTATTGGAAAGATGGAGGGAATATTTTGAGGAATTGTTAAATGTTGATGAAGATAGGGAAGCTGTGATTTCGTGTATAGGGCAAGGAGGAATAACATCTTGTAGGAGTGAGGAAGAGCCAGTTGTGAGTGTGGGGGAAGTTCGTGAGGCAGTAGGTAAAATGAAAGGAGGTAAGGCAGCTGGGACTGATGGGATAAAGATAGAAATGTTAAAAGCAGGTGGGGATATAGTTTTGGAGTGGTTGGTGCAATTATTTAATAAATGTATGGAAGAGGGTAAGGTACCTAGGGATTGGCAGAGAGCATGCATAGTTCCTTTGTATAAAGGCAAAGGGGACAAAAGAGAGTGCAAAAATTATAGGGGGATAAGTTTGTTGAGTGTACCAGGTAAAGTGTATGGTAGAGTTATTATTGAAAGAATTAAGAGTAAGACGGAGAATAGGATAGCAGATGAACAAGGAGGCTTTAGGAAAGGTAGGGGGTGTGTGGACCAGGTTTTTACAGTGAAACACATAAGTGAACAGTATTTAGATAAGGCTAAAGAGGTCTTTGTGGCATTTATGGATTTGGAAAAGGTGTATGACAGGGTGGATAGGGGGGCAATGTGGCAGATGTTGCAGGTGTATGGTGTAGGAGGTAGGTTACTGAAAGCAGTGAAGAGTTTTTACGAGGATAGTGAGGCTCAAGTTAGAGTATGTAGGAAAGAGGGAAATTATTTCCCAGTAAAAGAAGGCCTTAGACAAGGATGTGTGATGTCACCGTGGTTGTTTAATATACAGTGGACCCTCAACCAGCGATATTAATCCGTTCCTGAGAGCTCATCGTTAATCAAAATAATCGTTAGTCAAGTTAATTTTCCCCATAAGAAATAATGGAAATCAAATTAATCCGTGCAAGACACCCCAAAGTATTGAAAAAAAAAAATTTTACCACATGAAATATTAATTTTAATACACACAAACTGAAGAAGACATGCACAGTTACATGACACTTACCTTTATTGAAGATCTGGTGATGATTGATGGGATGGGAGGAGGGGAGACCGTTGATCTTGTTAGTGTTTAGAAGGGGAATCCCCTTCCATTAGCACTTGAGGCAGCAAGTCTTTTTCTGGGGTTACTTCCCTTGTTCTTTTAATGCCACTAGGACCAGCTTCAGAGTCACTGGACTTCTGTCGCACAACATATCTGTCCATAGAGGCCTGTACCTCTCGTTCCTTTATCCTAAAGTGTTTCACAACATTGTCAGTGTAATAGTCACCAGCACGGCTTGCAATAGCTGTGTGAGGGTGATTTTCATCAAAAAAGGTTTGCACTTTAAGCCACATTGCACACATTTCCTTAATCTTTGAAGTAGGCAACTTCTTCAATTTCTCTCTCCCCTCCTCCAAAGCAGTTTCCTCAGGTGTGGCCTCTTACTGTTGAAGATAATCTAGCAGCTCATCAGTGGTTTGTTCTTCATTGTCCTCCTCCACCAACTCTTCCACATCCTCCCCACTAACCTCACCAATATGAGCACTAGTTCCAGGCATTTTTTCCTGTTCACCTGGGTGTTAGTCAACTGTTGTGGGTCGCATCCTGGGGGACAAGATTAAGGACCCCCAATGGAAATAAGTTAGACAGTCCTCGATGATGCACTGACTTTCTTGGGTTATCCTGGGTGGCTAACCCTCCGGGGTTAATCGTTTCTCGGTAATTGTTTCACGTTAAGCCACACGAACAACACTCTCTCCACATCTTCGAGTAATACAGCTGATGGTGGTGCAGCAACAACAACAGCTGACTGTGGTGCAGCAGCAGCTGCACCTTTGGCAAGAACAGCTTCCTTGATTGCCGTTTTCTTACCCACAATAGTAGCGATGGTTGATTGGGGTTTATTATACAACCTGACCAGCTCAGAGACATGCACTCCACTTTCATACTTAGCAATGATCTCTTTCTTCATCTCCATAGTAATTCTCACCCTTTTTGCTGTAGGGTTGGCACTAGAAGCTTTCTTGGGGCCCATGGTGACTTACTTTGCAGGTGCAATCACTACAAAGGCTGTGATAATATGAAATGTTCCAGTTGTTGTATGTTTGGAAGCGACTGCGGTGGCTGGCTGGCTTGTAAACACTGACACCCAAGGGACAAGTGAGGCGCGCTCAGGCCAAAGTGGACGCGTATGGTACGGAACGAATAGCGCTGGTCGGGTTTTTAAGCACTAGTTGAGGCAAAATTTTTGCGTTTAAATGTATCGCTAGTCATATTTATCGTTAATCGATGCCATCGCTGGTTAAAGGTCCACTGTATTTATAGATGGGGTTGTAAGAGAAGTAAATGCGAGGGTCTTGGCAAGAGGCGTGGAGTTAAAAGATAAAGAATCACACGTAAAGTGGGAGTTGTCACAGTTGCTCTTTGCTGATGACACTGTGCTCTTTGGAGATTCTGAAGAGAAGTTGCAGAGATTGGTGGATGAATTTGGTAGGGTATGCAAAAGAAGAAAATTAAAAGTGAATACAGGAAAGAGTAAGGTTATGAGGATAACAAAAAGATTAGGTGATGAAAGATTGGATATCAGATTGGAGGGAGAGGGTATGGAGGAGGTGAATGTATTCAGGCATTTGGGAGTGGACGTGTCAGCGGATGGGTCTATGAAAGATGAGGGGAAAAGGGTGAGTGGTGCACTTAGGAGTCTGTGGAGACAAAGAACTTTGTCCTTGGAGGCAAAGAGGGGAATGTATGAGAGTATAGTTTTACCAACGCTCTTATATGGGTGTGAAGCATGGGTGATGAACGTTGCAGCGAGGAGAAGGCTGGAGGCAGTGGAGATGTCATGTCTGAGGGCAATGTGTGGTGTGAATATAATGCAGAGAATTCGTAGTTTGGAAGTTAGGAGGAGGTGCGGGATTACCAAAACTGTTGTCCAGAGGGCTGAGGAAGGGTTGTTGAGGTGGTTCGGACATGTAGAGAGAATGGAGCGAAACAGAATGACTTCAAGAGTGTATCAGTCTGTAGTGGAAGGAAGGTGGGGTAGGGGTCGGCCTAGGAAAGGTTGGAGGGACGGGGTAAAGGAGGTTTTGTGTGCGAGGGGCTTGGACTTCCAGCAGGCATGCGTGAGCGTGTTTGATAGGAGTGAATGGAGACAAATGGTTTTTAATACTTGACGTGCTGTTGGAGTGTGAGCAAAGTAACATTTATGAAGGGGTTCAGGGAAACCGGCAGGCCGGACTTGAGTCCTGGAGATGGGAAGTACAGTGCCTGCACTCTGAAGGAAGGGTGTTAATGTTGCAGTTTAAAAACTGTAGTGTAATGCACCCTTCTGGCAAGACAGTGATGGAGTGAATGATGGTGAAAGTTTTTCTTTTTTGGGCCACCCTGCCTTGGTGGCCACCCTGCCTTGGTGGGAATCGGCCAGTGTGATAATAAAAAGAAAAAAAAGTTTAATAATTATAATGCTGTACATTTTACAAAACAAATGAAGAAATTAAAAATTAAATAGAAAATGAAATTCTGGGTTCAAAATATTATAACAATACCCTCCTTTAAGAGAAATATGCCTACTTCTTCCCCACATAAAAATAAGGCCTAAAATTTATATCAATTAAGAATTCCACAGGCTGATTCTTAAAGAAAAGAATGAAACAAATTAAACATGAAATCTTGGCAACTTTCTTTCAAAAGGTCTGCGGAAAGTTGCAACCATGAGAGATAAAGATACGGAGATATAGATAAGGCATATCCATCCTTCCCTTACATCAAGGAGGAAGCCATTTAAAATTACCACGAAGATGGTGCAGCCTAGAGTCCCAAGTTTTCTGAACTTGTTGTATTTCCTTAACATGTGCACCTGCAAAGGCAAATGTAAATTAATGGTTATGTAACACTATTTGTTCTCCATATCTTACAAATAGAAATCACATATCAATTGAAAGCTTATACTGAAAATAACTAAGACAATTTTGGAGCTATAAAAAGTCTTATCCATTGTAAAATAATTTCTACTTGCAGCATTATATACTCTTCATATGAAGCTAAATGTAGGTAGTAGGTTGGTAGACAGCAACCACCCAGGGAGGTACTACCGTCCTGCCAAGTGAGTGTAAAACGAAGCCTGTGATTGTTTTACATGATGGTAGGATTGCTGATGTCTTTTGTCTGTCTCATAAATATGCAAGATTACAGGCATGTCTTGCTACTTCTACTTACACTTAGGTCACACTACACATACATGTACACATTTATTTATACACACTCATCTGAGTTTTCTTTGATTTTATCTTAATAGTTTTTGGTCTTATTAATTTTCCTTTTATATCCATGGGGAAGTGGAATAAGAATCTTTCCTCCGTAAGCCATGCGTGTTGTAAAAGTCAACTAAAATGCCGGGAACAATGGGCTAGTAACCCCTTTTCCTGTAAAGATTACTAAAAAGAATAATAAGAAGAAAATTGTCAAAGTGGGAAGTCTGAATGTGCGTGGTTGTTGTGCAGATGATAAGAAAGAGATGATTGTGGATGTTATGAATGAGAAGAAGCTGGATGTCCTGGCTTTAAGTGAAACAAAGCTGAAGGGGGTGGGAGAGTTTCAGTGGAGAGGAATAAATGGGATTAGGTCAGGGGTTTCAAATAGAGTTAGAGCTAAAGAAGGAGTAGCAATAATGTTGAAGGATAAGCTATGGCAGGAAAAGAGGGACTATAAATGTATTAATTCAAGGATTATGTGGAGTAAAATAAAGATTGGATGTGAAAAGTGGGTTATAATAAGCGTGTATGCACCTGGAGAAGAGAGAAGTGTAGAGGAGAGAGAGAGATTTTGGGAAATGTTGAGTGAATGCGTGGGGAGTTTTGAATCAAGTGTGAGAGTAATGGTGGTTGGGGATTTTAATGCTAAAGTGGGTAAAAATGTTATGGAGGGAGTAGTAGGTAAATTTGGGGTGCCAGGGGTAAATGTAAATGGGGAGCCTTTAATTGAGCTATGTGTAGAAAGAAATTTGGTAATAAGTAATACATATTTTATGAAAAAGAGGATAAATAAATATACAAGGTATGATGTAGCACGTAATGAAAGTAGTTTATTAGATTATGTATTGGTGGATAAAAGGTTGATGGGTAGGCTCCAGGATGTACATGTTTATAGAGGGGCAACTGATATATCGGATCATTATTTAGTTGTAGCTACAGTTAGAGTAAGAGGTAGATGGGAAAAGAGGAAGGTGGCAACAACAAGTAAGAGGGAGGTGAAAGTGTATAAACTAAGGGAGGAGGAAGTTCGGGTGAGATATAAGCGACTATTGGCAGAAAGGTGGGCTAGTGCAAAGATGAGTAGTGGGGGGGTTGAAGAGGGTTGGAATAGTTTTAAAAATGCAGTATTAGAATGTGGGGCAGAAGTTTGTGGTTATAGGAGGGTGGGGGCAGGAGGAAAGAGGAGTGATTGGTGGAATGATGAAGTAAAGGGTGTGATAAAAGAGAAAAAGGTAGCTTATGAGAGGTTTTTACAAAGCAGAAGTGTTATAAGAAGAGCAGAGTATATGGAGAGTAAAAGAAAGGTAAAGAGAGTGGTGAGAGAGTGCAAAAGGAGAGCAGATGATAGAGTGGGAGAGGCACTGTCAAGAAATTTTAATGAAAATAAGAAAAAATTTTGGAGTGAGTTAAACAAGTTAAGAAAGCCTAGGGAAAATATGGATTTGTCAGTTAAAAACAGAGTAGGGGAGTTAGTAGATGGGGAGATGGAGGTATTGGGTAGATGGCGAGAATATTTTGAGGAACTTTTAAATGTTAAGGAAGAAACAGAGGCAGTAATTTCATGCACTGGTCAGGGAGGTATACCATCTTTTAGGAGTGAAGAAGAGCAGAATGTAAGTGTGGGGGAGGTACGTGAGGCATTACGTAAAATGAAAGGGGGTAAAGCAGCTGGAACTGATGGGATCATGACAGAAATGTTAAAAGCAGGGGGGGATATAGTGTTGGAGTGGTTGGTACTTTTGTTTAATAAATGTATGAAAGAGGGGAAGGTACCTAGGGATTGGCAGAGAGCATGTATAGTCCCTTTATATAAAGGGAAAGGGGACAAAAGAGACTGTAAAAATTATAGAGGAATAAGCTTACTGAGTATACCAGGAAAAGTGTACGGTAGGGTTATAATTGAAAGAATTAGAGGTAAGACAGAATGTAGGATTGCGGATGAGCAAGGAGGTTTTAGAGTGGGTAGGGGATGTGTAGATCAGGTGTTTACATTGAAGCATATATGTGAACAGTATTTAGATAAAGATAGGGAAGTTTTTATTGCATTTATGGATTTAGAAAAGGCATATGATAGAGTGGATAGAGGAGCAATGTGGCAGATGTTGCAAGTATATGGAATAGGTGGTAAGTTATGAAATGCTGTAAAGAGTTTTTATGAGGATAGTGAGGCTCAGGTTAGGGTGTGTAGAAGAGAGGGAGACTACTTCCCGGTAAAAGTAGGTCTTAGACAGGGATGTGTAATGTCACCATGGTTGTTTAATATATTTATAGATGGGGTTGTAAAGGAAGTAAATGCTAGGGTGTTTGGGAGAGGGGTGGGATTAAATTATGGGGAATCAAATTCAAAATGGGAATTGACACAGTTACTTTTTGCTGATGATACTGTGCTTATGGGAGATTCTAAAGAAAAATTGCAAAGGTTAGTGGATGAGTTTGGGAATGTGTGTAAAGGTAGAAAGTTGAAAGTGAACATAGAAAAGAGTAAGGTGATGAGGGTGTCAAATGATTTAGATAAAGAAAAATTGGATATCAAATTGGGGAGGAGGAGTATGGAAGAAGTGAATGTTTTCAGATACTTGGGAGTTGACGTGTCGGCGGATGGATTTATGAAGGATGAGGTTAATCATAGAATTGATGAGGGAAAAAAGGTGAGTGGTGCGTTGAGGTATATGTGGAGTCAAAAAACGTTATCTATGGAGGCAAAGAAGGGAATGTATGAAAGTATAGTAGTACCAACACTCTTATATGGGTGTGAAGCTTGGGTGGTAAATGCAGCAGCGAGGAGACGGTTGGAGGCAGCGGAGATGTCCTGTTTAAGGGCAATGTGTGGTGTAAATATTATGCAGAAAATTCGGAGTGTGGAAATTAGGAGAAGGTGTGGAGTTAATAAAAGTATTAGTCAGAGGGCAGAAGAGGGGTTGTTGAGGTGGTTTGGTCATTTAGAGAGAATGGATCACAGTAGAATGACATGGAAAGCATATAAATCTATAGGGGAAGGAAGGCGGGGTAGGGGTCGTCCTCGAAAGGGTTGGAGAGAGGGGGTAAAGGAGGTTTTGTGGGTAAGGGGCTTGGACTTCCAGCAAGCGTGCGTGAGCGTGTTAGATAGGAGTGAATGGAGACGAATGGTACTTGGGACCTGACGATCTGTTGGAGTGTGAGCAGGGTAATATTTAGTGAAGGGATTCAGGGAAACCGGTTATTTTCATATAGTCGGACTTGAGTCCTGGAAATGGGAAGTACAATGCCTGCACTTTAAAGGAGAGGTTTGGGATATTGGCAGTTTGGAGGAATATGTTGTGTATCTTTATATGTGTATGCTTCTAGACTGTTGTATTCTGAGCACCTCTGCAAAAACAGTGATAATGTGCGAGTGTGGTGAAAGTGTTGAATGATGATGAAAGTATTTTCTTTTTGGGGATTTTCTTTCTTTTTTGGGTCACCCTGCCTCGGTGGGAGACGACCAACTTGTTGAAAAAAAAAAAAAAAAAAAAAAAAAAATGAAGCTAAAATTAGTGTTCAAAAACATGCTTAATCTTCTACAATTTTTATAATAATTGAAATTATGTGTATATGCTTTTAATGGATGGAGCTTTGAGAAAAATATATCTGCACAAAATATAGAGCTAATAACTTTATTACCAAAAATATTTTTTCTTCTCCTATATTCAGTCTCTCTCCTCATTTTAAATTGCTTTTATGCATTAATAAATATAAACATAAATACAAGCTCCAACAGTTTCAAAAATCCAGAAAAGAAGCCCACAATGTAAATAAAGGAGACAGTTTCTACAACAATCAAAACTGTTTCAGTTTCCCTTCTTTACAGCCATAATGAACAAAATAAATAAAATCTCATAATGAAATGGCATAACCATTAACTTTTAAAATCTTCATCCCATAAAAGTATAGCTGCTTGGGGAACTCTACCATGAAAATTACTAATACAGTGGACCCCCGCATAACGATTACCTCCAAAAGTGACCAATTATGTAAGTGTATTTATGTAAGTGCATTTGTACGTGTATGTTTGGGGGTCTGAAATGGACTAATCTACTTCACAATATTTCTTATGGGAACAAATTCGGTCAGTACTGGCACCTGAACATACTTCTGGAGTGAAAAAATATCGTTAACCGGGGGTCCACTGTACATAATAAACTATTTACCACTTGGCTCTATGAAACTTTATATAAAAAGCATACAAGAGAATTACAAAATAATAAAGGGGAAAGACGGAGTAGTTATTTCCATACAACCAACAGTTAACAACTATGGCTTAATAGGCTTTAAAATTACAAAAAAAAAAAAAAATATTTCCAAATTGGCACATTCATCTCTGACCTGTAAAATCTGCAGGAGCATCTCAGTCAAGAAGAATATACCATGCCAAGGTGAAGGACCATCAAGTTCCTGTTGCAAACAGATTACATCTCATTAGAGCAGTAATATGTCAAATATAAGATCACCTTTCTGACAGTCTGAATTACTTAAGTGTTAGAACCAATTATGAGTACATGCATTATCAACCTCAACCTAACATGTACTGTACAGGCATATATCACAAATAAAGTTACTATGCTCTACCTTGTAAAATAAATAAACCAGGTGTTTGTGATCTGTTCAGTTATCCCTACAAATTAATGGAGGGTTGTATCCCTTGATGCCCCACACAAAAGTTTTATTTTTTTTTTTTTTTTTTTTTTTTTTTTTTTTTTTCAACAAGTCGGCCGTCTCCCACCTAGGCAGGGTGACCCAAAAAAGAAAGAAAATCCCCAAAAAGAAAATACTTTCATCATCATTCAACACTTTCACCACACTCGCACATTATCACTGTTTTTGCAGAGGTGCTCAGAATACAACAGTCTAAAAGCATAAACATATAAAGATACACAACATATCCCTCCAAACTGCCAATATCCCAAACCCCTCCTTTAAAGTGCAGGCATTGTACTTCCCATTTCCAGGACTCAAGTCCGACTATATGAAAATAACCGGTTTCCCTGAATCCCTTCACTAAATATTACCCTGCTCACACTCCAACAGATCGTCAGGTCCCAAGTACCATTCGTCTCCATTCACTCCTATCTAACACACTCACGCACGCTTGCTGGAAGTCCAAGCCCCTTACCCACAAAACCTCCTTTACCCCCTCTCTCCAACCCTTTCGAGGACGACCCCTACCCCGCCTTCCTTCCCCTATAGATTTATATGCTTTCCATGTCATTCTACTGTGATCCATTCTCTCTAAATGACCAAACCACCTCAACAACCCCTCTTCTGCCCTCTGACTAATACTTTTATTAACTCCACACCTTCTCCTAATTTCCACACTCCGAATTTTCTGCATAATATTTACACCACACATTGCCCTTAAACAGGACATCTCCGCTGCCTCCAACCGTCTCCTCGCTGCTGCATTTACCACCCAAGCTTCACACCCATATAAGAGTGTTGGTACTACTATACTTTCATACATTCCCTTCTTTGCCTCCATAGATAACGTTTTTTGACTCCACATATACCTCAACGCACCACTCACCTTTTTTCCCTCATCAATTCTATGATTAACCTCATCCTTCATAAATCCATCCGCCGACACGTCAACTCCCAAGTATCTGAAAACATTCACTTCTTCCATACTCCTCCTCCCCAATTTGATATCCAATTTTTCTTTATCTAAATCATTTGACACCCTCATCACCTTACTCTTTTCTATGTTCACTTTCAACTTTCTACCTTTACACACATTCCCAAACTCATCCACTAACCTTTGCAATTTTTCTTTAGAATCTCCCATAAGCACAGTATCATCAGCAAAAAGTAACTGTGTCAATTCCCATTTTGAATTTGATTCCCCATAATTTAATCCCACCCCTCTCCCAAACACCCTAGCATTTACTTCCTTTACAACCCCATCTATAAATATATTAAACAACCATGGTGACATTACACATCCCTGTCTAAGACCTACTTTTACCGAGAAGTAGTCTCCCTCTCTTCTACACACCCTAACCTGAGCCTCACTATCCTCATAAAAACTCTTTACAGCATTTAATAACTTACCACCTATTCCATATACTTGCAACATCTGCCACATTGCTCCTCTATCCACTCTATCATATGCCTTTTCTAAATCCATAAATGCAATAAAAACTTCCCTATCTTTATCTAAATACTGTTCACATATATGCTTCAATGTAAACACCTGATCTACACATCCCCTACCCACTCTAAAACCTCCTTGCTCATCCGCAATCCTACATTCTGTCTTACCTCTAATTCTTTCAATTATAACCCTACCGTACACTTTTCCTGGTATACTCAGTAAGCTTATTCCTCTATAATTTTTACAGTCTCTTTTGTCCCCTTTCCCTTTATATAAAGGGACTATACATGCTCTCTGCCAATCCCTAGGTACCTTCCCCTCTTTCATACATTTATTAAACAAAAGTACCAACCACTCCAACACTATATCCCCCCCTGCTTTTAACATTTCTGTCATGATCCCATCAGTTCCAGCTGCTTTACCCCCTTTCATTTTACGTAATGCCTCACGTACCTCCCCCACACTTACATTCTGCTCTTCTTCACTCCTAAAAGATGGTATACCTCCCTGACCAGTGCATGAAATTACTGCCTCTGTTTCTTCCTTAACATTTAAAAGTTCCTCAAAATATTCTCGCCATCTACCCAATACCTCCATCTCCCCATCTACTAACTCCCCTACTCTGTTTTTAACTGACAAATCCATATTTTCCCTAGGCTTTCTTAACTTGTTTAACTCACTCCAAAATTTTTTCTTATTTTCATTAAAATTTCTTGACAGTGCCTCTCCCACTCTATCATCTGCTCTCCTTTTGCACTCTCTCACCACTCTCTTTACCTTTCTTTTACTCTCCATATACTCTGCTCTTCTTATAACACTTCTGCTTTGTAAAAACCTCTCATAAGCTACCTTTTTCTCTTTTATCACACCCTTTACTTCATCATTCCACCAATCACTCCTCTTTCCTCCTGCCCCCACCCTCCTATAACCACAAACTTCTGCCCCACATTCTAATACTGCATTTTTAAAACTATTCCAACCCTCTTCAACCCCCCCACTACTCATCTTTGCACTAGCCCACCTTTCTGCCAATAGTCGCTTATATCTCACCCGAACTTCCTCCTCCCTTAGTTTATACACTTTCACCTCCCCTCTTACTTGTATAAACAACTAATAAAATAAATAGCATAAAAATTTGGTTTCAGATTTGGGATTACTCTTTCAGAGACAATTTTATTTTTCAACATACCAGCCGTCTCCCATCAAGGCAGGGTGACCCAAAAATACTATAAAGCTTATCTTCATCCCATCAAAAAACAAATACAGTAAAATCCATAAAGTGCCATCCAATTTCTAGAGGTCCCCATGAATCCAGAAACAGCAAAACATGTTGGATGATCAAAATTTGTGAAATTGGAGATATTGCTGTATTCACCAGACTACTGATGAATATAGTATACTAGTGCTCTCATCCAAACTATAGAGACAGGGGTGTACCTGGAGGGTGTTTCAGGAGTCAACGCCCCTGTGGCTATCTTCATGCATCAATTTCTTTTTGTTTAAATTTATATACTTTTATATTTTAAATAAGCATGAAACTGTGGTCATTTTTATAACAAATATCAATGCATTTAATCCAAAATGAGGAAAAAATGTTCTGCCAACTCCAACAAATAACAAAAATTAAATTTACATTTATGAACTAATTTGTATTAAACAAATATTGCTCACTCTGCCTTGGTGAGAATGGCCAATACATTTAAAATAAAAAAAAAAGCATTTGGTTAAAAAAAAGTCCACCGTATGAAATAAGTAACAAGTACACATTTCTTGACAAATGTATACAATTCAACTCCTGTTTACACAAGTGATGACCAAACAAGTAGTATGAGCTCCTGTTATGCAACTCTGATTGCCAATCAAGCAAATATACAACTCTTGTTTTACAAATATGACAGCCAAACAGACAATTATTCAGCTTTTGTTTTACAAGTGTAATGGACAAAGAAACATGTATTTTTTAAACAATATTTGGTGTGCTCCTCCAAAAGTACATTTAAAGGATAAAAGCAAAACTATCTGAAGAAAATTCTGTATGAGGCAGTCCATTAAGTAAGACCTCAAGCAGGGAATTATGCATCAGTAATATACTGAGATAAGTCAACATCAAAAATAATAAAAAAAAGAAATATTAAAATAAAAATAAGTATTTTCGAGCCTGGTACTTCAACTTACCTCTAGGCTGGACATATTGATGGCTACGGCTCCTCTGTATATGTCGAGTAATACACACACTACAGCAAAAACAATCCCCAGCCAACCATACCATGGAACTGGCTTCAGCTTTAATGCAACACCCACTGTAAAAAAGCCAAAAAATTAAAAGCATGGTCTTAAACGTTACTGCACCCATTCTCCGATCTCAAAAGTGGGGGTGTACAAGCCACAGCAATTCTGTTCAATAAACTTGAATATTAAACATTCCCAGACATTTTCAAAAGACCCAGAGTGACTTGTCCACAAAGGTGGATATCCCTCGGGGTTACAATTATGGTACAGGCCAACATTATCAACAATATTTAAGATAATCTAAAAGCAACTATATTCTTGCACAACCAAGCATGGTTTACTGAATTCTTGCTCATATGAATTCAGAATAAAAAATACAAATGTCCTAAACAAAGCAGCTCTTAAGAATGAACGAGTCTTACTGACACTGATAACCACACAAATCTCCGTAAAGGAGTCGCTCATATTACCTCATGCAATCATACCTCAATAGAGCCATAATACATACAGAATCTCATTTAGTCAACAAATAAGGATGGGGATCCCTGTAGACAGTGTACCTGGTCCTTTCCTGTTCCTCTTATATATATATCAACAAGCTCTCAAATGTTTCAAACATACTTCATACAGTTCTGACCTATGTTTTGAGAGTATTGTAAGTATTGTAAGTATACAATGTAACAGTATCTTCTGTGTAATTTATAATAAAGTACATTTTTGGGCAAAACTTTTTTTTTTCAATTTTAGAACCAAATATTTTTTGTTCAAAACTTTCTAACAAACAGCAGTCACTAGTGAAGTTCATGGGTTTGTTATCCACAATGAATCTAGGAGCATAACCACTGCGAATAACATTCTACACAACTCACCACTAACAAAAAAATTACGCAATGATGCTCCAACATACCCATTGAAATATCCTTGTTGATAACCCCATTTGCAATGGTACCATTTGATAAGCCAAGAGATTTTGGAATGTGTGGAGATGTGGTACATGGTGGACTAGGTGCTGAAGATGGTGGTGGCTCTAACTGGTGCATTTTCATATAAGAAGGTGGGTGAAGGTTAAGGTCTGTTGTCATTTCTGCCAAGTTTAACCTAGATGCAAGTGCTCGTGTACTACTGTACTTCTGCCTCGTCTTTTGAAGAAAGGTGTCTGGAAAGAGATCAGCATTAATCCTATTTTTATGACTTATAAATCCCTGCACATGAAGTAATAATCATTTAAACATAAATAATAGTGAAAGTGTTTGTTTTTTGGGTCACTCTGCCTCAGTGGGAGATGGCCAGTAGTTAAAAATAAATTTAAACAATATACTTTTATCCAGCAGCAGTCTAGAAAACTGCTCTCATTACATACTTCAACATACCTCTTACAATACAGTAAACATGCAGCATTTATCTCTCTTCTTGAAACATATATTGCCTAATATCAAACATCTCCCTAAGTAATATTAAAATACAAGTCTTCCCCTAGTCTCATAACTCATCTGGTTATTAAAAGATGTTTGATATACACATCGTACATTATATTTTAATCTTAATACTAATGGGTACTGTTATGAAATCTGGCTTGGTAGGAGACAGAAATTTCTGAAATTTGATTGGCAGTGTTACTACAAACTCAGATTTAATACAAACATTGCAGAGCACAAGTTTATAAGAATGTATTTAATTAAATTTTATGTGAAACAATTATCAACTAAATCTGCAAATATCTAATACATACTTAAAAAAGATGACAATAAATATTCTCTAGATTTAACCCTTAACCCTTTCAGGGTCCGTCCCGTAGATCTACGGCTTTACGTTCAGGGTCCAAACCGTAGATCTACGCCATGAGCTCAGCTCTCACTGATAAACTGTGAGTGGTACATTTGGGCCTAGATATGAGAGAATACATCTATGTGGTATGTGTGCACCACATAAAACAGATCCTGCAGCACACTGTGTATAATGAGAGAAAAAAAATGAAATCATGATTTTTCGATTAAAACAGCAACTTTGCAGTGTTTTTTCGTATGTTTTTTATAGTTGTATTTGCGATTTCTTGGTCTCATTTGATAGAATGGAAGACATATTACAGAAATAGAGATGATTTTGATTGGTTTTAGCACTGGAAATGGCTTGAAACTGAGCTCAAAGTAGCAGAAATGTTAAATTTTTGCCGATATTCAAGAGTAAACAAACGACCTCACACGTCTAATACACGTCAGCTGGTGGGTCTAATATACATTCACAAATATGGTGATGATATTTATACAATTATTACAGTATTGCATAACAGTAAATCTTCTATTTTTTGGTGTGAATAAAAATTCATTATGTGAATAAAAAATCAAAATGGAATTTATTTGTAAAGCCTCAAAACATAACTAATGAACAGAGGAAATGTTAGTTTAGTGCCAGGAATGCCTACATTGTTCATTCTGGACCCTATTTTGAAATTGGAATATTTTGAACTTTGTGTTAAATTGGCCAAATTAACAATTTCCGATCACTTTATTTTGTAGTTGAAACAGTTGACTTGGCGATTTCTTGTGCTCAATCGATAGAATAGAAGTAATACTAGTGAAATAGCTAAGAATTTGGTTGATTGGAATAATGTAATTGGCCTAAAATGGGAGTCAAAGTCGGCAAAATCGCCGATTCGTAAATATCGCTGACACATCAAAATTCGCGAGAGCATAATTTCGTCAATTTTCCACCAAATTTCGTACTTTTTGTTTTATTACCTTCACAAAAAGATTCTCTATGATTTCATAAGAAAAAATAAAAAAATTTTTTTTTGAAAATTCTTGGACACTGGTGCGTGACTCCAGATTTGGGCCTTGGACCCTGAAAGGGTTAAACTGTCCAAACACAGATATACGTTTACACAGCTAGCGCTCCGAACGTAGATCTACTTTTTTTTTTTTTACATTTGAAAGCACGTAAAATAAAATGTAGATCTACGTTCAGAGTGCTAGCGGTGCAAACGTAGATCTACGTTTGGACAGTTTAAGGGTTAAAGAACACTGTAAGTAATATTACTATTATTTTGGAATGGTAGGCTTCCCAACAAGTATGTTAAGAAAACCTCATAAGAAGACCTGACAAGCTTTACAAATCAATGGCAATGTTTGTCACCAAAAGAAACATCACCTTGAAGTAAAGGGTTGCACTGCACATACTTCCATCTTAAAATACCACTACTGAAGTTAGAGAACCTAACAATACAATATAGACTCGTGTAATCAAATTTTCTTACCAAATTCAATAAATGCATAGGGTCTTCTGACTGATTTAACAACAGAGGAAGTGTAGAGAACATTAAATTCCTTCATCAGTTCATCGAGGAAACTGAAGGCAAGAATGTGTGGATAATTGGGCTCACACACAACCATGTAAGCGGTACAGTCATCCACTACACAGCTGAAAATTATAAAACATTTTCAAGTATGCAACTGCTCATGTTACAAGGGTGATGGTAAAAGAAGTTAGCTTAATGAAAAAATATCTATGAAAGATAAACATGGATTAATAATATACAATATCCTACCAGAATACATATACGTACAGCACGTGTAATTTATATCTTCTGTATGACTTGACGAAGGTATTCAGAGATCAGAATATTTTCCCTATAAAAGCTCTTCCTGCAAAAGTGTCTTTGCTTCACTAGTAATGACAGTATTATGCCATTTAGATCCAAGATCAGAGCACCTTGAATCTTCTACTCACTGTATAGTAATTTCTTCAGCCTGGAGACACACTCGTTTACCCAACTCAGACAGCTGTTTGCTCAGTAATTTGACGCATCTTTTTCCTTCTCTAACACGTACATCAGCATCACTAGCAAAATCTGTAGTAGCAGAGAGTGGAATACCATCTGCTAACCGGGATAAACAGGCATACACGATCATCTGGAAAAGAAAACAACACAGGCAAATTACACAATATATATTTGCATTTTATCTTGAAAATTCTAATTTATTTTTGTGAGTGCATACCAGTAAAAGAATGTTATAAAGCATAACTTTTACCATAACTTCACAAATTATGAGCCAGTTCAGGAAGAGGGCTAAAAGGTACTTAACCCTTAAACTGTCCAAACAGATTTATGTTCACATGCGTAGTGTTCCAAAAGTAGATTTATGTTTTTTTTTACATATTTTCAAATATAACAAAAAAAAAAAAAGTAGATCAAAATTTTTTTTACATGCTTTCAAATGTAAAAAAAAAAAATCTACATTTTTTTTACATACTTTCAAATGTTGAAAAAACGTAGAACTACGTTTGGACAGTTTAAAGATTAATAAATGAAGCTACAGAAAGGGAGAAGAATGATTTCTTGTACAGCTAAAATATATGTACCTATTACCGCAACATTTATGTACCTATTACTGTGATCTGATCCTCTCTTTAATGTTAATGTAAATAACTCAGTTTATCTTATTCCTAGTATAACTCCTTGTATTGTAAATACTTTTCACATAGTTGAGTTACTTAGCATTTTTAACTGTTAAGATTTAAATAATAAGATATTACAAGGCCCCCAATGGAAATAAGTCACTTTGTCTGACTTATTTCCATTGGGTAATCTACACATATGCTACACAAATAACCCGCACATAAAAGAGAGAAGCTTACGACGACGTTTCGGTCTGACTCGGACCATTGACAAAGTCACACTAACCAGAGGTGGAGCAGGACGGCTATATATAGGCAGGAAGAGGTGGTGGTGGTAGTAGTAGTAGTAGTAGTAGTAGTAGTACAAGAATTGTATATAATACCGACAAGATGAAATCAAGACACATGCACAACACCCGGGCATCCCCATCGTAGACGTTTCGATGGGGATGCTCGGGTGTTGTGCATGTGTCTTGATTTCATCTTGTCGGTATTATATACAATTCTTGTACTACTACTACTACCACCACCTCTTCCTGCCTATATATAGTCGTCCTGCTCCACCTCTGGTTAGTGTGACTTTGTCAATGGTCCAAGTCAGACCGAAACGTCGTCGTAAGCTTCTCTCTTTTATGTGCGGGTTATTTGTGTATCGTTCCAGTCACGGTATTGTGCCTTTTTGTTATTTATCTACACATATGCTGCTATGTATGATAATTTATGCAACTGTATTTATATGTACCTGTACCTGAATAAACTTACTCACTTACTTAGAACTAATTGCATTAAATAAAATTTGTTGGTAATTCTTTCTTTCTTGAAACTGAAAAAATATCATAGGGAATTTATTAATGAATAAAGTGGCTATCTGTCCCGTAGCTGTGAAGTGAATAATTTGTTAGGGATTACTGGCATGGCAGTGTGGTAGCGATTGGTTTATAGGTTAGGGTAGGTTGCATAATCCTTTAAAAACATATGCTTAACCACAAATATGCAAACTGAAATAATCAAACATGACACAACTGAAAATACATTCAATATTTACTTGTGTTTGGGCAACTAGCTGCCTGTCAGTGTTGGCTGAAATGAATTGATGAATTTATCATTAATAATGAGGTAGACAACATGATGTTTCTGCTTTAAATTCTAACTTTCCATTCCCAACCATTATTTATTGTCAAATGAGACTTGGCAAAGTGAAATTATTACTCAGTATCAGGAGTTGCATTATGCTGCCAACACTTTGTGTTTTATAACAAAAAAGGAGAATAAGTATCTAAACCAGCTTACTTCTAAGTATGTTTTATTCAGACTAAGTTTATAGATGCTTTTGCATATTAATGCTGTAAATTTCTACAATGTACCTTCATGTGATTCCATCCATGTTTTGACACAATTACAATTATCTTAATCTACTAAAATTTTTAAATCAGAACAATTTTCATGTGAGATATAGTTGTGCTCTAAGTCCCCCTCAAGGAAGGTTCCTTGATGTTGGTGAGGGGCTCTTGATTTAGGGAATTGGATCTGTGCTCCAGTTCCCCGAAATAAGCCTGAATGCCTTCCACATCCCCCTCCAGGCGCTGTATAATCCTCCGGGTTTAGCGCTTCCCCCTTGATTATAATAATAATAATGTGTTCTAAGTCAGGTCAGGAAGATGATGATGACAATAAACATACGACACCTCTAGTCACTGAAATACAAACCTTATCATAAAAACCTCAACCAGCTGTGTTAAAGTTATGTGAGGAGGAGCGTGTGATGTGAGGCTGATGGTGTAGCAGCAGCAGTAGCAGTAACAGCATGTGGTGCAGCAGCAGTAGCAGCAGCAGCAGGTGGTGCAGCAGCAGTAGCAGCAGCAGCAGGTGGTGCAGCGGTCAGCGGCCGCCGTCGTGTCATATAATCAGCTGGAGTTTGTTTACATCTACTGTCAGTATAGATGATTGAAGTCGAAGTGGAAAAAAGAGCATCGACAGCGGTGGCCATTTCTCTCGACCTTCTAATTTAAATGTTTTTCATCAGGTTGGAATGTCTTTCATCGGTCACCCTCGCCGCCCCCGGGCCCTTGGATCCACCAGGGCCCCGGGGCCCCTTCATCCCCCGGGCCCCTGGGCCCCTGGGCTCCCACTCCCCGTCAACGAGCTACTAACTACTTCCTAGACTATCCACCCTAGCCTTCATGAGTAAAACACATGTGCATCAGTTTGGTATGTGTGTTGACGAGATCTTTCGCCTGCTTAGCAGCCTTCTTCAGTCGAAATACAAAGAAAACAGCAGATGTGATGTGAGGTGGTCAGTTCCTAAGCCCTATTCAGCTCCATTGTTTGTATCACTGAACACAGGCCAAGGCTGAGGGACTTACCACCTCCACTTCTGTCTGTATTTCAACTGAAGAATCCTGCTAAGGAGACCAAAGGTCTCTTCAGTAAAGATACCAAACTTAATTGTGTCTTGCTCGTCTAAGCTGGGGTGGCTTGTGTTTGAAGGTGCTAGGTTAAGGAGTAGTTAGGTTACCTAAGCCACTATAACCTAACCTAGCCTAATAACCTATCCTTGCCTACCATAATCTAGCTTACCCTACCATAACAGCCTACCCTAACATAACCTAGCCTACCCTAACATAACCTAGCCTACCCTAACATAACCTAGCCTGCCCTAACAACCTAGCCTACCCTAACATAACCTAGCCTACCCTAACATAACCTAGCCTACCCTAACATAACCTAGCCTACCCTAACATAACCTAGCCTGCCCTAACATAACCTAGCCTACCCTAACATAACCTAGCCTACCCTAACATAACCTAGTCTACCCTAACATAACCTAGCCTACCCTGACATAACCTAGCCTGCCCTAACATAACCTAGCCTACCCTAACATAGCCTAGCCTACCCTAACATAACCTAGCCTACCCTAACATAACCTAGCCTACCCTGACATAACCTAGCCTGCCCTAACATAACCTAGCCTACCCTAACATAGCCTACCCTAACATAGCCTACCCTAACATAGCCTACCCTAACATAGCCTAGCATAACATAACCTAGCCTACCTTAACCTAGCCTACCCTAACATAACCTAGCCTACCCTAACATAACCTAGCCTACCCTAACATAACCTAGCCTACCCTAACATAACCTAGCCTACCCTAACATAACCTAGCCTGCCCTACCATAACCTAGCCTACCCTAACATAGCCTAGCCTACCCTAACATAACCTAGCCTACCCTAACATAACCTAGCCTACCCTAACATAACCTAGCATAACAGCCTAACAACCTAGCCTACCCTAACATAACCTAGCTTACCCTAATATAACCTAACCTACCCTAACATACCCTAGCCTACCTAAACATAAACTAGTCTTCCTTAGCCTAACCTAGCTTAATATAACCTAGCCTATCTTATTCTAGCCTATCTTAACCTAGCCTACTTTAACCCAGCCTGCCTGCCCTAACATAACCTAGCCTACTAACCTACCTTTACTTACCATAACCATCATGTGTGATGGAGCATAACAAGAAAACCATCCTTCGCAATGTAATATGACAAGGAAAAACCATCTTTCACAATGGAATATGACAAGGAAAAACCATCTTTCACAATGGAATATGACAAGGAAAAAAATCATCCTTCACAATGGAATACATGGAAAAAAACCATCCTTCATAATTAATTGTGACAAGGGAAAACCACCCTTCACGATGGAATATGACAAGGAAAAAAACATCCTTCACAGTGGAATATAACAAGGGAAAAAATCCTTCACAGTGGAATATAACAAGGAAAAAACATCCTTCACAGTGGAATATAACAAGGAAAAAAACATCCTTCACAGCAGAGTATAACAAGGAAAAAAATCCTTCACAGTGGAATATAACAAGGAAAAAACATCCTTCACAGTGGAATATAACAAGGATAAAAAACATTCTTCACAGTGGAATATGACAAGGAAAAAAATCCTTCACAGTGGAATATGACAAGGAAAAAAACATCCTTCAGAGTGGAATATAACAAGGATAAAAACATCCTTCACAGTGGAATATGACAAGGAAAAAAACATCCTTCACAGTGGAATATAACAAGAAAAAAACCATCCTTCACATTGGAATATGATAGTTTATTAATAAAAATCCTGGAATATGACTGTAGGATGTTCAATATAAATTTAGAGATTACATATCACGAGACTTACAAACTATCCACACTACGGAATAAACAGTTATTTCAAGAGCAAATATTTATTTTGAGTGATAGAAGTGAAAATTAAGGTACAGTAAGGAGAAGCAGCGGGTGAAAGTCGATCAGTGTGAACTGTTAAAGCTCTGGTGGCCTGGTGGTTAACGCTCTCGCTTCACACGGCGAGGGCCTGGGTTCGATTCCCAGCCAGAGTAGAAACATTGGTCGTGTTTCTTTCCACCTGTTGTCTATGTTCACCCATCAGTAAAATGGGTGCCTGGGTGTTAGTCGACTGGTGTGGGTCGCATCCTGGGACACTAACCTAATTTGCCCCAAAATGCGGAGCATAACAAGGGACTTTCTATATAGTAGTATGTCATTTTTGTCAGCTAGGACTGTATACCTTGTACATGTACTTATAGTAAATAAAGATATTATTATTATTATTATTATTAAGACACGTGCACACAAGACGCAGAAGATGTAAACAAATGACGCACCGGATGTAAACAAATGACGCCGGATGTAAACAAATGACGCACCGGATGTAAACAAATGACGCACTGGATGTAAACAAATGACGCCGGATGTAAACAAATGACGCACCGGATGTAAACAAATGACGCACCGGATGTAAACAAATGACACACCGGATGTAAACAAATGACGCACCGGATGTAAACAAATGACGCACCGGATGTAAACAAATGACACAAATGACCGGTAAACAAATGTTAAACGCCGGATGTAAACAAATGACACACCGGATGTAAACAAATGACGCACCGGATGTAAACAAATGACGCACCGGATGTAAACAAATGACGCACTGGATGTAAACAAATGACGCACCGGATGTAAACAAATGACGCACCGGATGTAAACAAATGACGCCGGATGTAAACAAATGACGCACCGGATGTAAACAAATGACACACCGGATGTTCGCTAAATATACTGATGGCGGAGTAAGGTTAAGTTAGCTGGATTTACAATTATTTTTTTATTATTTTACGGACTTGTAACTCGTATCTTAACTTTTTTTAACTTCCTGTTAATATCTTGTAATAGTCACTTAATAATTAAAAAAATTAAAATAATTAAAAGGTGTTTGAAGCCTGGCCACTGACTGTGGGTACAACTTTGTAGTACCCACAGTCAGTGGCCAGGCTTCAAACACCTTTTATTGTACAGCAATAAAGGAATGGAACAGACTACCCGCACATGTCAAAGCCAGTCATAGCGTGAACCAGTTCAAGAAGAGTGCCAAAAGGTGTCTGATGAATGTAGCTACAGAAAGGGAGGGGAATGATTTTCTATTTTTTAGCTAACATACGTGTAAATTTTACCTTATTCCTTGTAATGACCCTCGTATTGTAGATAGTCTTAATGACCTTGGTGTCGCAGATAGTCTTTTTAGTATGATAATAAGATGTTATCTTCATTGTAGAACAATAAGAAAATATTATAACCTTTATACTATAATAATAAGGTAAAAGGACCCCAATGGAAATAAGTCACTCTGTCTGACTTTTTTGGGTTATCCTAGGTTCTCTACACATATGCTGCTATATATGATAATTCTATGTAACTGTATTTGTGTATACCTGAATAAACTTACTTACTTACTTACTTACTTACTTATATGTGGTTTTTATTGTTATTATAAGTTTTGGCTTATTTATTGCCCCTTTTATGGGCTTTTCAGAATATTGATCATGTTGTGATTTGGAAAAAAAATGAATGTAAATCTGATCAGGTTTTTTTTTTAATTATTATTGGAGAAGCTCTAAAACCGTAGCTGTTATATTAAGACGGGGGCAGTTAGTCTCACAATGTGTTAAATTTTAACAATTAAAAAAATACAATGCGATCAGTGTGAAATCACATTGAATTTTTGTAGTTATGGTGAATAAATGTTAAGGTGACGTAAGTTCCCGTCTCCAAAATAATATGTTCATTATTCCACCATAATCTACCTTCTACATAATTACTATCACATTAGCTTTGTCTGTTTTGTAAATTGGAGTCTAGAATCTTTACTTAATTCATGATATAACTTAAATATCTGAGACAATAGTGTTGTAGAGGTCTGAGCCTTACTCAGGCCTCTATAACAACACTTGTTAAGTTATATCATGAATTAAGGAAAGATTTTAGACTTCACATTACGAAACAGACAAAGCAAATATGATAGTAATTATGGACAAGGTAGATTATAGTGGAAAAATAACATGTTATTAGAAGACTGGGGAAATTAGTGCCTCTTAAAGGTGTTAATTGTGATGTTTGTACACTGAAGGCTGTGTAATTACCTACATGTGGTGGAATGTTATTAGAGGGTAAGAAAGATAGCAGCATAATTAAAAGGAAGAGTTAATGTGACTATAAGAGGAAGGAGAGAGGGAAGTGGAGATATATTAATTTAATATATTGTGGCGCCTCTTCTGACCCCACCATCATGGCCGTCAAGGACAAACATCTTAATAAACATATACTACTATTTTCTTATTTACAATTCCAATATTAAGAAGTCACATATGAACTGTAATAAGTAGTATAAGTCTGAAAAAAACTATCAGATGTAGAAATTAAGCCGTTAATGGACGAGAAATGATTGATTTTTCATCAATTATTATAAAGGTATTTAGATGTTTATATATTAAATATATTAGTAAGCTACAACTCGTCATGCATTAAAATGTAATATAATTCTAGTAAGTAATATGGATAAGGTGATAATAATGAGTGATAATTATTGTTTATGAAGGTGTACATGTTGAAGGTTGGTTGATGGTTGTTGTTGTTGTGTCAAGAGGGAGGTTGTTGCAGCTCTGATACTACCACCATTACCACCACTACAACACACTCCCCACCCTCTCAACCACTCTAGTCAACACCAACAACACTTCACGCACCTGCCCACACCAACATCACCAAGCATGGCTGATGATAAAGGTGTGTAGAACAGTGATGAAGTGGGACGCCACTCCGGTCCTCGCCCGCCACGTTTGGTCAGCATTTTCCTCGCTAGTTAATGTTTCTTGTATATAGTGTAGCTCAGCACTCACCTCCCAGTGCTCCTCAGCAACCACCACGACACTGTACTTGTGTACCATCTTACACCACACCACAGTATAAGCTAAAAAAAACAGTTGTTTAACGTTTATGTTCTTAAGTTAAGCACTTCAGTGGAAACAAGTCAGTCTGACTTTTTTTTGGCCGTTATCTTGATGGGTAATTTACATTATGTATGATAATTATACTTATGTGTACCTGTCCCCTCAAGGGAGGTTCCTTGATGCTGGTGAGGGACTCTTGATCTAGGGAATTGGATCTGTGCTCCAGTTACCTGAATTAAGCCAGAATACCTTCCATCCCCCCCCCCCATAGATAATAATATGTGTACCTGTGTCTAAATAAACTTACTTAATGTAGGGCTGTATGAGTTATGGGTTTAGCTCCTAAATTTATTATAAATAATAATAATAATAATAATAATAATAATAAAGCTTAAGAAAAAAATTAGTTGGCAACATTCTTCTCACACTCAGTGTCCAGGTTCAATCTTGGACACGGGTGGAAACTTTGTTCGTGTTTCCTTGTACCTGCTGTCCTTGTTTATCTTGATAACCTTCAAAACAAGGGAAATAATGTCATTGGTGACACTTTTCAAATCGCTCGTGCTCCTCATTTGGAATATTGCTCAAGTGTTGACGGCCTGTGGTTCATACTGCTCAACTGCTGTGGTTCGTATTGCTCATCTGTGACAGCTGTGGTTCATATGTCTGGTTGTGTGCTGCCAGCAGTAACAGCCTGGTTGATCAGGACCTGATCCACCATGAGGCCTGGTCACAGACCAGGCCGCAGGGGTGTTGACCCAAAACCCTCTCCAGGTATACTCCAGGTAGGCCCCATTGAGGGCAGGAGAAATATCAGAGCTGGAATAAGTAAGTTTATTCAAGTATACGCAAATACAATTACATAGACTATCATACATAGCAGCATATGTGTAAAGTACCTAGGATAACCCAAAAAAGTCAGACAGAGTGACTTATTCACTAAATCATCTAAGTCCTCGGTGATATTTGAACAGTGAAAAGTTTGATGTCTGAGATGGTATTTCCTAGGCTTTAATTATCAGCCTCACACACTGGAGGATGTTGAACTGACTCTTCTAAAAGTCTGAGAGTTAGTTCAGTGTCAGAGGTCACTTCATAGCACTTTTGAAATGGCTTTTGTATAAAGTTTTTTACAACTGAGCTTTAAACAAGCTGGCACATTCAGACTCCAGGAAAAACATTCAAAGACCGAGCCAATTTTTTCTGAACAAAATTGTTTGGACTCCAGTTTGTTAGAGGTCCCATACGTTCAAACACCAGGGTTACGCTGTATGTACCCACTGGAGCGGAGGAGAGAGAGATACACGATAATATATACCTGGAAAGCAATCGAGGGCCTGGTCCCAAATCTGCACAGTGCCTTAACATACTGGATCAAAAGATATGGAAGGAAGTGCAAAATAAACCCAGTGAAAAGCAAAGGTGCAGTGGGCACAATAAGGGAGTATTGTATCAGTATCTGTGGTGCCAGATTATGCAACATCTTGCAGAAGTGTAGAAGTCTTCAAAAGGAAATTGGACAAGTATCTTCACCAGGTGCCAGATCGACCAGGCTGTGATGAATATGTGGGTTGGTGGACCACCAGCAGCAACAGCCTGGTTGACCAGGCAAACACCAGATGAGCCTGGCCCATGGCCGGGCTCTGGCAGTAGAAAGACTCTTATTGTCATCTCTGCCGCTGCTGCACTGCTGCTGCTGCTGCTCCTGCTCCTACTGCTCCTACTGCTCCTACTGCTCCTACTGCTCCTACTGCTCCTACTGCTCCTACTGCTCCTACTGCTCCTACTGCTCCTACTGCTCCTACTGCTCCTACTGCTACTACTGCTACTACTGCTACTACTACTACTACTACTACTACTACTACTACCTCCTCCTCCTCCTCCTCCTCCTCCTCCTCCTCCTCCTCCTCCTCCTCCTCCTCCTCCTCCTCCCTCCTCCTCCTCCTCCTCCTCCTCCCTCCCTCCTCCTCCTCCCTCCCTCCTCCTCCCTCCTCCTCCCTCCCTCCTCCCTCCCTCCTCCCTCCCTCCTCCCTCCCTCCCTCCTCCCTCCCTCCTCCCTCCCTCCTCCTCCCTCCCTCCTCCTCCCTCCTCCTCCCTCCTCCCTCCCTCCTCCCTCCCTCCTCCCTCCCTCCTCCTCCTCCCTCCTCCTCCCTCCTCCTCCCTCCTTCCTCCTCCTCCCTCCTCCTCCCTCCTTCCTCCTCCTCCCTCTTCCTCCTTCTTTCGTGTATATTACCACACCTTCCTCTTGTGTATATTACCTCCATCTCTTTCCCACTTGTGTGTGACTTGTCAATGGTCAAAGTCAGACTGAAACATTGTCATGAGTTTCATTCTCCAATGTGTGAGTTCTTTGTGTACATGTGTTTACTACTGGAGAACAGGCTGAACAAGTATGTGGGTGAGAGAGTTGAATTTGGGAAGTTTATTCCAATATGCCTGCTGCAGTCTTCCTTTATTTTTAGCTCAAGGATATTTCTTATGTTTGTATATTGATCTAATTCAACAAATGTTTCTTATGTTCTTATTTATTCAATTTACATTAACTCTAACCTAATGTGCCAGTAGAGATGTTATAAATGCACAAATTGTAACTGGTGTCAGTGATATTTTTTTTTTTTTTTGTGAATTTTCAAGTTGGATGATTAAAAGTAGCAGTACAGGAGAGCCCTGCTTATACAGCAGGTTAGGTTCTGGGCTGCTGCTGCAAAGTAAAAATTGTTGTGAAGTGAATCATAGCCTTTTTTCACTTTCAAATACTACATATAAAAACCTGATTGCATATTTTAACTATCATATAATAAATGAGCCATATAGTTAGGCCTAAAAAAATGTATATACAGTACACCCATTACTTACCTTAAAATATTTTCATCCTTAGCTTATAGTGAGTGGTAAATATATTTATTGTAGGAAGCCGGAATAAATGAAGAATGGATATAATGAAAACTGCTATACTACCTAAATGCTGTAAAGCAGGGCCTGCCTTTATATACTTTTTGAGAAGAGGTTAAATTTTCTATTAGGCAAATATGCAAAAGTGCCTACATTATTTAGGCAGCTACTGAATCATAAATCAAGATGCATAGGCTCATTTTGTTTAATTTCTGAAATTATTGGACCTCATAAGACTGTTGAGATGGAACCCCTATATAATGAAAATAAAATATGTATATACTGTATGTATATTTATATGCTATGTACACCTGTAGTGTTGAAGTTTTATTTTATGAATGTTACACCGTACATCTATTTTTAGCTCGGGAAATGATGGTTCAGCGTGGGCTGGGGGCCATCCTGGCCAATATGGGTGCTGGAAAAATTGGGATTGGTAAACCTGTTGAAAAGAAGCCACCTCCTACCCCTCCCAAAGGTGAGATCCAATTAATTGCCAAACTGCTCTTGTTTCTTGAGACATAAGATCACCTTAATATATTTTATTATTTATCTTTGCTAACCCTTGTCTTGATTGCATCATATAGGAGCATTCCATCCAGGTTAAATGTTTGAATGATACTGGTAAAGGTATTGAGTCAATATGAAAAGTAAAATTGATTTACATCTGCTTATATTTTCTTTCATTTTATTCTTGGTGTCTGTCATTACTCCTGCATGTATGTATAGCATAATACCTCATTAATTTAATGTATCTTGTATTTATAAGTTAACATTGTCACACTTGACTAACATTCTCATAGTACTTGATCATGTACACAGGAGGACCTCACTTATATGGCGGGTTAGGTTCCAGGCTACCGCTGTAGAGTGAATCACCATTTTTTACTTTGAAATGCAAATTCAGTGGAACCATGGTACTCGAACTTAATTCGTTCCAGAAGGCTGTTTGAGTGCTGATCTGTTCAAGTACCGAACGAGTTTTTTCTAACCAATTTTCTTTTTTGTTGGCTGTTATCACTAATCTTCTTAGGCCTCATGGTGACTCATTCATACAAATAATATAAAAAAAAATACCAGAAAATGCGAAGAAGCACGAAATAGTTTACAGTGAGGTTCTGACAGGTCTTATTTGGTTGAGTGCCGAGCAAGCTGTCGACTACTGAGCGATTTTTTTTTTTATCGAACAGAGCATTCGAATACTGAATTGTTCGAGTAGGGCGCTGTTCAAGTACTGACGTTGCACTGTATGCATATTTGTGGATACTGTATTTTAATGCAGTACCTTATTGCATTGGTGCTCATCACACACACACACACACACACACACACACACACACACACACACATGCATGCACACAAACACACAGAGTAGTCAGTAAGTGGAATAGTTTGGGAAGCGATGTAGTGGAGGCAGGATCCATACATAGCTTTAAGCAGAGGTATGATAAAGCTCACGGCTCAGGGAGAGTGACCTAGTAGCGATCAGTGAAGAGGCGGGGCCAGGAGCTCGGACTCGACCCCCGCAACCTCAACTAGGTGAGTACCACACACACACACCACACACACACACACACACCACACACACACACACCACACACACACCACACACACACACACACCACACACACTCACTCACTCACTCACTCACTCACTCACTCACACTCACTCACTCACTCACTCACTCTCTCACTCTCTCTCTCACTCTCTCTCTCACTCTCTCTCTCTCTCACACTCTCACACTCTCACACTCTCATTCACTCTCACTCTCATTCACTCTCACTCTCTCATTCACTCTCACTCACTCTCACTCTCTCACTCTCACTCATTCTCTCACTCTCACTCATTCTCTCACTCTCACTCACTCATTCTCTCACTCACTCACTCATTCTCTCACTCACTCACTCATTCTCTCACTCACTCTCTCACTCTCTCACTCTCTCACTCTCTCACTCTCTCACTCTCTCACTCTCTCACTCTCTCACTCTCTCACTCTCACTCTCACTCTCTCACTCACTCTCTCTCTCTCTCTCTCTCTCTCTCTCTCTCTCTCTCTCTCTCTCTCTCTCTCTCTCGTCCTCTCTCTCTCTCTCTCTCTCTCTCTCTCTCTCCTCCAATTCAACATATGTTCTTGTTTTCCATAGACTAATAAGGATTCCAGCCCCTCTTGCTTCATAGTTAAATCCTGTGGAACATTATGGCTCGTCAACTATGTCCTCTTACACTTTGCTTCTAGTCACCACCGTATGTTACATAATTAAGACCTGTTAAGTAAGTTAACAACCACCATGTTATCAACAATGTTTAGTCACAGTTTTGAATGTTAACTTTTTGTGAAGTTTGAGATTCTTTACCCCTAGACTAGGCTGCAGGAGTAGGAAGGCTCAAAACCTATCACAGGTAGGTGTACTCACCTAACTGTGGTTGCAGGGGTCGAGACTCAGCTCCTAACCCCACCTCTTCACTGACCGCTACTGGATCCTCCCTCTCCCTGCTCTATGAGCTTTATTATACCTCGTCTTAAAACTGTGTATAGTTCCTGCCTTGACTCCATTGTTTGCCAGACTATTCCACTTCCTAACAACTCTGTGACTAAAGAAATACTTCCTAACATCCCTTTGACTCATCTGAGTCTTCAGCTTCCAATTGTGACCCCTTGTTTCTGTGTCCCATCTCTGGAACATCCTGTCTCTGTCTACTTTGTCTGTTCCACGCAGTATTTTGTATGTCATTATCATGTCTCCCCTGACCTTCCTGTCCTCCAGTGTCGTCAGACCGATTTCCCTTAACCTTTATTTATAGGACATTCCCCTTAGCTCTGGAACTAGCCTTATTGCAAACCTTTGCACTTTCTCTAATTTCTTGACGTGTTTGACTGGGTGTGGGTTCCAAACTGGTGCTGTGTACTCCAGTATGGGCCTGACGTACACAGTGTATAAGGTCTTGAACGATTCCTTACTGAGGTACCGGAACGCTATTCTCACGTTTGCCAAGCACCCATATGCCCCAGCAGTTATCTGGTTAATGTGTGTTTCTGGTGATGTACTCGATATTATATTCACTCCTAGGTCTTTCTCCTTGAGTGAGGTTTGCAGCCTTTGACCTCCTAGGCTATACTCTGTCTGCGGTCTTCTTTGCCCTTCTCTGATCTTCATGACTTTGCATTTGGCGGGGTTAAATTCTAGGAGCCAGTTTCTGGACCATGCATCCAGCCTGTCCAGGTCTCTTTGTAGACCTGTCTGGTCCGTGTCTGATATAATTCTCCTCATTAACTTCACATCATCTGCAAACAGGGACACTTCTGAGTCTATCCCTCCCGTCATGTCGTTCACATATACCAAGAATAGCATTGGTCCCAGGACTGACGCCTGTGGGACCCCGCTCGTCACTGGCGCCCGCTGTGACACCTCATCATGGACCATGACTCGCAGTTGCCTCCCTGTTAGGTATTCTCTGATCCATTGCAGTACCCTTCCTGTTATATATGTCTGTTCCTCTAGCTTCTGTACTAATCTCTTGTGAAGAACTGTGTCGAAGGCCTTCATGCAGTTCAAGAAAATGCAGTCAACCCACCCCTCCCTCTCATTTCTTACTTCAGTTACCTTGTCATAAAACTCGAGTAGGTTTGTGACACAGGTGAATGTGTATGTGCATGTGCATGCACACACATACATATACATAGCTTTAAGATGAGGTATGATAAGGTTCTTGGAGCTGGAAGAGAGTGGACCTAGTAGTGACTAATGAAGAGGCGGGGCCAAGGACTGTGACTCGGCCTTTGCAACCACATATAGATAAGTACATACATACTCCATGGATGGGTGCTTTTGGTGGTTTCAGGAAATAGGATGCTAGAGAAGAGTATAATTATATACTGTTCAACATAGAAATAAAGTATAGTATATAATTATGAGGTGCATGCATGTTTATTAGCACAATATAGATTATAGACTATTTTTTGTTTCAGTAAATTCTGCTTCCAAGTCCAAACCAGAGGGAAACCAAGAATTTACTCAAAACTCGTCGGAAGGATGGGGTGATCACAAGGAAGGGAGCAGACCCAACAGTGAAGGGGCTGCCAAAAACACAAATAATCAAAGAAAGGATATTGAAAAAAGAGAAGGTAATGATTATTATATTAATTTGTAGTCTTCCTTGATAATGTAACCTTTACCTGTTGTGCTCTATGATATTTTGAGTACTACACCATTTCATTTGCTGTAGTTGTGTATTTGAGTTTGGAGGGAATAAAACTGTAGCTTCTGTACTTGCCTCTTTACATTCAACTACCAGTCATGTTTACTTTGGATTTGAACTTTGTTGCCTGTTGTACGTTATCAGCCACAAGTCGAGTTTTTATGAAATAAATACATTAAGAGTAACCCCTCTTCCCATGATACATCACTGCATGGTGTTGTTATTGTTGGACTGAAGGATCGTGATGGCCCTTTGGCCATTTCAACTCTTCAATTCAACAGTACCTAATTCCAGGCTACCACAACCCTTTAACCCAACAAAAATATCAGTCAATGATGTATCCTCAGGGATTCCAACAATTCATGTGTGGAAAGTTACTGCTCATTACATTTATAAATGTATAAATAACACTGTATAGTAGATTATTATTAGAGGGTTGCATTAATATTGCAAATTTTGAGGTTAATTTATCAGTATGATAATATGACATATCTCTTGGCAGAGTCCTTCTTCCACAGTGACAGGACCACAACTTGCTACTCACAGGTTGATAAATTATTTGTATATAGACATTATCTCGTTTCCTTACATTTTAACCCTGACGCTGCAGTGGGAGAGGTAGAGGATATGAAATGAGTGTGTGTATATTGATAGCTGATACAGGAAACAGCTAATTTATTTCCATTTGTAGAGATCTGTAACTTCTTGGGTGATAAGCAATTTACATTATTACCGGTTTCCTCAGAGGATATAAACACTGCATATTGGTTATTCAATTTCTACATATTACTTTTTGTTCTTTCTTCTTTGTTGGGTTTATGAGGGCCACTGACAGCATAAGCTATATCGAGCCCAACTTCTCGATGGTACGAGGAAGATTTGTTGCCCAAGGCTGGGCGATGAGAGAAGAGGAACAAAAGTTCCTTTGTAAACAGAGATAGAAACTTGAAGTTTCCAATTAGATCCAGTAGACCCCATTGCCAAGCCCCAGCAGAGGGATGCCCACACTCCCACCTGAGTTCAGTAACTGGCTTCCCACCAAAGACCAATAAAGAATTTTCCGCAGAGCGGAAAAAATGGAGCTGGCTAAAAGTAAGCCGATGTACAGGTGTCCCTCCTGTTGAGTGCCCGGTGGGCAAAATAGATGAGGACAAGCGTCCCAGAGAGAACGGGGAAATTTGTCACTGATACTCAGGCGAGAGAGAGATGTCCACATCCAATGAAGGATGGCGCAGAAGTCCATTACCTTTTGTTCTAGTCTCCCCTTGTGATGAGTATTTCCTTTTCTATCTTCTTACATTTTCTTTGTTGTTATCATATTCTCACTTGTTCCTTGGCACTCCAAGGTTGAGGGATTTAGCTCTTCCATTTTTTTCTTGCAGCTTGAGCTTTTATCTCAAGCACTAGTCTAGATGCATATCTTTGAACTTTATTGAGTTTTGTGTGTAATTGACTATACGGGGGGTTCCCACACTTACACTGAACACTCAAGGAATAGTTGTGTTTGATTTGAGTTGAAGATGATACCCAAAAGTATTTTGACTATTGTAATAGTCTCTTCTTGTTCTTCCAGAGACAGGATGCCAGGCTCTAATATTTATTCTTCATAGGTCATTCCTTTCATCTCAGGCATCAGCCTAGATACAGTTTTTAGGACATTTCACATTGTGTTATACTTGTTGAGGGGTTCTATGCAGCCAGATGCTGCATACACAAGAGTAAGTAGCTATGTTATGCTAGGCGAGGGTTCTATGCAGCCAGGTGCAGCATACACAAGAGTAACATGTATGTGGTTATATGTATTGAACATATCTTTGTCTTGAGTTTCTGCATGCCACTCTTTTGTTTGTGAACTAGTTGGTTAGTGCCGCTGATGTTATTCAGTTTGTGCTTCAGGCAACAGGTTTTCAGTAATAATTATTTTTTCTTTTAACTGTTTCCTGACACTTGTGACCCTGTAACTATCTTGGTCAATGGGTTGGAGAGCTGCTCTGAATGCGTTTAGTCAGATCTTTAAGCTGGCATTCTTAGTAGCTTACCTTCCACATGAACTAGAACTAAAGGCCATTCACATCAGTAAACTACTGGGGTCGCACTTTGATAGGAATTGACACTGATAATTTGTTCTGGCAGCTAGCCAGTACTTGCTCAGCTCCTACATTCAGGCTCCCACACACATTGTGATGTTATGTAAATATTCATTAGAATTTAATATTTTAAATACTGATTGTACCTTTACACACACTCCCAAACTCATCCACTAACCTTTGCAGTTTTTCTTTAGAATCTCCCATAAGCACAGTATCATCAGCAAAAAGCATAATTTAATCCCACCCATCTCCCAAATACCCTAGCATTTACTTTTTTTACAGCCCCGTCTATAAATATATTAAACAACCATGGTGACATTACACATCCCTGTCTAAGACCTACTTTTACTGGGAAGTAGTCTCCCTCTCTTCTACACACCCTAACCTGACCCTCACTATCCTCATAAAAGCTCTTTACACACACACACACACACACACACACACACACACACACACACACACACACACACACACACTCTCACTCCTCCTCTCTCTCCACTCTCACTCTCATCTCCTCTCACTCACTCTCCACCTCCTCCTCACTCCTCCTCACTCTCTCCTCCACCTCCTCCTCACTCTCACCCCTCCCCTCCTCTCCTCTCACCTCTCTCACTCTCCCTCACTCACTCTCTCTCACTCACTCACTCACTCTCTCTCACTCACTCACTCTCTCACTCACTCTCTCTCTCTCTCTCACTCTCTCTCTCACTCTCTCTCACTCTCACTCTCTCACTCACTCTCACTCTCTCACTCTCTCTCACTCTCACTCTCTCTCACTCTCTCTCACTCTCACTCTCTCACTCTCTCTCACTCTCTCTCTCTCTCTCTCTCTCTCTCTCTCTCTCTCTCTCTCTCTCTCTCTCTCTCTCTCTCTCTCTCTCTCTCTCTCTCTCTCACTCTCTCACTCTCTCTCTCACTCTCACTCTCTCTCTCACTCTCTCTCTCTCTCTCTCTCTCTCTCTCTCTCTCTCTCTCTCTCTCTCTCTCTCTCTCTCTCTCTCTCTCTCTCTCTCTCTCTCTCTCTCTCTCTTTCTCTGTATTTTTTTTTCCAACAAGTTGGCCGTCTCCCACCGAGGCAGGGTGACCCAAAAAAGAAAGAAAATCCCCAAAAAGAAAATACTTCATCATCATTCAACACTTTCACCTCACTCACACATAATCACTGTTTTTGCAGAGGTGCTCAGAACACAGCAGTTTAGAAGCATATACATATAAAGATACACAACATATCCCTCCAAACTGCCAATATCCCAGACCCCTCCTTTAGAGTGCAGGCATTGTACTTCCCATTTCCAGGACTCAAGTCCGGCTATATAAAAATAACCGGTTTCCCTGAATCCCTTCACTAAATATTACCCTGCTCACACTCCAACAGATCGTCAGGTCCCAAATACCATTCGTCTCCATTCACTCCTATCTAACACGCTCACGCATGCTTGCTGGAAGTCCAAGCCCCTCGCCCACAAAACCTCCTTTACCCCCTCCCTCCAACCTTTTCGAGGACAACCCCTACCCCGCCTTCCTTCCCCTACAGATTTATACGCTCTCCATGTCATTTTACTTTGATCCATTCTCTCTAAATGACCAAACCACCTCAACAATCCCTCTTCAGCCCTCTGACTAATACTTTTATTATATACTTATTTATTTATATTTATTTTTAAATATTGTCTTCCTAACAGAGAATGAGAACTTGGGAGCCATCCATCGTGGTGTTGGGGCTATTCTAGCCAACATGAGCAATAGGAACCTTGGTGGCAGTAGGCCTGGTGGTGAGATGAATCAAGGAGGCAATAGGCCTGGTGGTGAGATGAATCAAGGAGGTAGCAGGAGTGCCAATGAGATGAACCAACCAAATAACAGGCCTGGTAGTGAAATGAATCAAGGAAATAACAGGCCTGGCAGTGAGATGAACAAAGGAGGTAATAGGCCTGGTGGTGAAATGAACCTTGGAGGTGCCAGAAGTGTCAGCGAGATGAATCCCTCACTTAATAAAGGTTAGATTTAACTCATCTGTTGAACTTTATGTAATAATAATGTGGTTTATGTAGTCTTCTCATGAGCCTCATGACAGCAGTCAAAGTCTCCTAAGGCTAGGAAGATAGAAAATTTGTGAATGAGAAGGTAGTAATTTCTGCATGTTGTTCAGGTGTCTTTGGTATCCCAAGTTCAATTCTTGGGCAGATGCAAGACAGGCAAATCTCCTTACACCTGCTACCCTAGGTCACTTAGCAAATAAATGCATTACCTGGGCATATTCTTTGGCTGATGTAGTTTGTATCCTGGATAAAGTACAAATACAGTGGACCCCCGCATAACGATTACCTCCGAATGCGACCAATTATGTAAGTGTATTTTTGTAAGTGCGTTTGTACGTGTATGTTTGGGGGTCTGAAATGGACTAATCTACTTCACAATATTTCTTATGGGAACAAATTCGGTCAGTACTGGCACCTGAACATACTTCTGGAGTGAAAAAATATCGTTAACCGGGGGTCTACTGTACATTGCTCTGTTCTTGTAGGTATGAAGAGGAGGATCTCTCATGTTTTTGTTATTTTATCAATATTTAACCAGGAAAGTTGAAAAATATTATAATATAACATATCCTCAGAGCTATTTAACCACAGTGGGTAATTAACTTAAAATATCCCAACAAGTGCAAATTTTTATTTAAAAAAAATCTAGCGTTGATACAATTTTGAAAGTTACATTGTGAAGAATAGTCTAACAAATACAAATACTGATTTCTCCAAAAATACAAAGCCTTTATACAGTTTTAATTTTTTTTTTTTTTTAACAAACCAGCCGTATCCCACCAAGGCAGGGTGGCCCAAAAAGAAAAACGAAAGTTTCTCTTTTTAAATTTAGTAATTTATACAGGAGAAAGGGTTACTAGCCCCTTGCTCCCAGCATTTTAGTCGCCTCTTACAACACACATGGCTTACGGAGGAAGAATTCTGTTCCACTTCCTCATGGAGAGTTTTCAAAATTACATACGTATAATTCAGTGTTATTTTATAAGAAAGTCCCTTGTTATGCAAAGCATTTCTGACAGACTTGGGAGGTATAAGGAACATCCCAGGAAGGGTTGGGAGGATATTTAATGGTAGGGGCTTGAGCACTCAGTAGGCATGTGTGAGCATGTTAGATTGGAATAGGTGGAAACAAGTGGTTTATGGGATTTGATGTGCTGTTGGGGTATGAGCAAGATAACATTTGTGAAGAATTTCATGAAAAACCAATTAGCTAAGCTTGAGCCCTGAATATGGTAAATACATGCCTGTATTCTTAAAGATAAGTGTGAAAGTTGTTGCTCAGAGATTTATTTTAATTTTGATGGTTGTGCACCCCTGGAAAGATAGGTAGAGAGTGAGTGATGGTGCATGTGTTTCCTTCATTTGATCATCCTGCCTTAACCCTTAAACGGTCCAAATGTATATATACGTTTTTTTCAACATTTGAAAGTATGTAAAAAAAATGGATCATCATCATCTTTTTTTTTTTTTTTTTTTTTTACATTTGAAAACATGTGAAAAAAACTTTGATCTACTTTTTTTTTGTTATATTTGAAAATATGTAAAAAAAACATAGATCTACTTTTGGAGCACTACGCATATCAACGTAGATCTGCTTGGACCTTTTACGGGTTAATAATAAATGACTAATGTACCAAAGCCAATTATTGTGGTTTAGTGGTCCTTCCTTAGGCTGCAACCCATACCTGCCGACTTACTCTGTGGTACCTATTTGCTCCTGGGTCAACATACCTTTACCTTACCTTTGAAGAATTTCGAGAGTATATCTACTCTGAGCCCGGCCATGGGCCAGGCTCGTCTGGTGCTCGCATGGTCAACCAGGCTGTTGCTGCTGGAGGCCCGCTGCCCCACATATCCATCACAGCCTGGTTGCTCTGGCACCTGGTGAAGATACTTGTCTAGTTTCTTCTTGAAGGCTTCAACACTTGTTCCAGCAGTGTTTCTGATATCTTCTGATAAGTTGTTGAAAAGTCTGGTACCCCGGATGTTCATACAGTGTTCCTTTATTGTCCCCACCGCACCCATGCTCCTCACTGGGTTTATTTTACACTTCCTCCCATATCTCTCACTCCAGTATGTTAGTATGTTGTTATGGCAGTGTGCAGATTTGGGACCAATCCCTCGAGTACCTTCCAGATATATACTATTATCATGTACCTCTCTCTCCTCCACTCCAATAAGTACATGTTCAAGACTTGCAGGCGTTCCCAGTAGTTTAGGCGCTTTACTGGCTCAATGTGAGCCTTAAACGATCTCTGTATTTGTTCCAGCTCCGATATTTCTCCTGAACATGGGCGGAATTGTTAAAAAAAAAGAATTATGGTATGTCTCACCTTGCCCAGGAATCGAATTAAAGATCCTGTCACTTGTGAGCCAAACATACTATCTGATGATGGTTCAGCATAACACAATAGTGCAGTTTGAATGGTGTGTACCTAGGGGTAAGGACCTCTTTACTGGAATGAATGCTACTATTTCCCCAGGGTGTTTGGCAAAGAACCCAGTGTCCTTTAGCATCAGTGGTGGGCTTGGTGGGGATATTTCCACTTTTTTCTAAATTTACTGACACTTATGGCTAATGACATGTTACAAATTATGGATATGTGAAAAATACTTTGGTTAGTTTACTTGATTTGTGATCATGAATTTTTGTAATATTTAGTGAAGGGATTCAGGGAAACCGGTTATTTTTATATAGCCGGACTTGAGTTCTGGAAATGGGAAGTAGTACGATGCCTGCACTTTAAAGGAGGGGTTTGGGATATTGGCAGTTTGGAGGGATGTGTAATAGGATGGTATATATGTAATTGGAGCCCTGATATTGTAATTATTTCAGGTCACTTTTTATATTGTATCTTTATATATGCTTCTAAACTGTTGTATCTGGGTGCCTCTGCAAAAACAGTGATTATGTATGAGTGAGGTGAAAGTGTTGAATGATGATGAAAGTATTTTTATTTTGAGGATTGTCTTTCTTTTTGGGTCACCCTGCCTAGGTGGGAGACGGCCGGCTTGAAAAAAAAAAAGGGGGGGCAAGTTGATAATGATTGTGCAAATATGAAAATGTTAGAAATGGAACATGTTTCAAACATTTAATGACCAATTGGTTTAGCGCTTATTCAGTATACAGTATCATTCAGCTTCAGTAAATAAATTCCTACCATTAAACATCGTTCCTGGCACGCAAAGAATTTTTAAAAGTACCAAGTCTATGTCTCATCCACAGTGTAGATTTCCTTATATATCTGTGGGACATCCACAGTAAATGGGAATGATCATGAATTTTTTTCAAGAGACTATTGATTCAGGAGGGGACAGTGCACTATAAAAAACAGTAGCAGGTTGGTAGACAGCAACCACCCAGAGAGGTATTACTGCCATGCAAAATGCATGTGAAATGGAAACCTGTAATTGTTTTATGCAGTGGTAGGATTGCTGGTGTCTTTTTTGTCTCAGACATACAAGATGACAGATATATCTTGCTCCATCTACTTACATTTACTGGTAGTTCATAATACAGTACACATACTTGGACTTCCGGCAAGCGTGCGTGAGCGTGTTAGATAGGAGTGAATGGAGACGAATGGTATTTGGGACCTGACGAGCTGTTGGAGTGTGAGCAGGGTAATATTTAGTGAAGGGATTCAGGGAAACCGGTTATTTTATATAGCCGGACCTGAGTCCTGGAAATGGGAAGTACAATGCCTGCACTTTGAAGGAGGGGTTTGGGATATTGGCAGTTTGGAGGGATATGTTGTGTATCTTTATATGTATATGCTTCTAAACTGTTGTATTCTGAGCACCTCTGCAAAAACAGTGATTATGTGTGAGTGAGGGAAAAGTGTTGAATGATGATGAAAGTATTTTCTTTTTGGGGATTTTCTTCCTTTTTTTTGGGTTGCCCTGCCTCAGTGGGAGATGGCCAACTTGTTGAAAAAAAAAATCCACTTTTATTTTCTTCTGCTTTCTTAATAGTTCTTGTTCTTATATTCCTTTCATCTCCATAGGGAGATGGAGAATCCTTGTCTGTAAGCCATGGGTGTTGTAAATGGCAACTAAAATGCTAGGAACAAGGGGCTAGTAACCCCTTCTCCTGTATAATGTACAAAATATAAAAGTAGCAGTTGTTACTGTTATATTTTCAGATATGAAACTTTTGGCCTAAACTAAAATTATTTTCACAGGAAATGTGCCCCAACGACTACCACAAAGAAATCAAGGCTTCAACATGAATTGTCCAAGAGAATATGGAGGGTGGGATGTTGACTGTGGACCTGGTGCAAACAATGATCCTTCAAACACACGCCCTACAAATAACCAGAGAATGGGCAACTTCAATAAAGGGGACTGTAAGCTGAGTTTATGTTGTTTAGTAGCATAAGTTGCAGTGTGAATTGAATAATGTTGACTGTATCAGTATAAACACTGTACTGGGAATGACGATAAGAATGTAGTTTTTTAGTGCATAAATACAGATATTCATTAAAAAAGTGGAGGATTTACAACATAGAACAATCAGATTCACAACTGTGACAGTCTTGCCAAGGTATGGCATGAATTTGTAATATTGAGTTCAGGTCTTGGTTCTTACAATTTTCTATTCCTTTCAAACATTTTAAAATTTTCATTTCATTTGTAGCATTTATATGATGAAAACTAATAATTAGTGAATTGTCAATTTCACAGTTAACTCATGCAGAGGACATCTGCGGAAAACTTTTGGATTTCAAGAGAAGTCTCTACTGGGTGAATATCCTGGCCCAGGAAGCTCTGGTCCAAGAACATCTTTTAATCCTGACTCGGTGAATACACGTCCAACACAAGAAGGCAGTGTCGACAGAGGAGGCGGTGAGTGTTTTGACCTTGGGGTCTAAGGATTTTGTGACTTAATATTGCCTTGGTTAAATTTGAAGAATGTGTTTTTATGTGAATTGTGCAATCATGGTGTCTGCTTTAAAATGTATGCACCCATTAATTCTGATGGCATCCTTTTGCAATATATGGTACATCATCATCATAATATTAATTGTGCAAAATATTTTCTAAAATAAATTTTTATACTAGTACAAAAATTTAAATGAAAGATACTGTTGTTCAATATAAACAGTATACTTTAATTTATAGTATTTGCAAAGTTAAATGTTTATTTTCATTGGTATACATGTATATGCATACATATTTTTTTAACAGAATGTAACAAACTTTATTCAGCAAAAATATGTTTTTTCAGGAAAGAACCTCATTACTCATCACATTGAAAATATTGTGTGCATGTGTGTGCTTGTTTATGTGTATTGTACTGTTATGTTATAATACTTGGGATATTGGTGATCTCTCTCTGTTTCTCTCCAGTTTATTTTAGAGGATTTTCACATTTCCCTGTTATATGTTTATGGACAAAAAACTTCGTTATTTACATAATGGTTTGGCAAGTTAGGGATATGTGGTTCAGTAAGTTTATTGTTTGAATGTTGCCTTTTTGGCCTTTCCAAAAGTATCATGTTGATCACTAACATAATGTTATACACCAGTGTGCACCAGTAATAAAAATGATTCTTTACAGCTTTAATTACAAACACAAACTGTTAAGGTACCATCAACACATAAATTACTAAAAAAAATTCTGTTGGAAGATAAATAAAATAACATCATTGGTACTCATATGAACAGTCTTCAAGAAACTGAACAAAAGAATCTTCACATTAATATTTACAAGTTTTTTTTTTTTTTTTTTTTTTTCAACAAGTCGGCCGTCTCCCACCGAGGCAGGATATTTGAGCATAATGTTAGGTATGCAGCACTGGCATGGAATTACCCCCACACCTAGCCAAACAAACACAAGCCAGCCATACCAAACTTACGTACTAAGAGAGCAAATGTTCTTGAAGTTATGGAGGGCAGATCGAACAGTTACAGGTGGTAGTTGGACATTGATAATGGAGGATCAGGGTGAGACATAGAAGTGTTTCAAGATTCATATTATTTTATTATTTTTTTTATTAACACACTGGTCGATTCTCACCAAGGCAGGGTGGCCCGAAAAAGAAAAGCTTTCATTATCATTCACTCTATCACAGTCTTACCAGATGGGTGCTTTACACTACAATTATAAAACTACAACATAACACCCCTCCTTCAGAGTGCAGACACTGTACTTACCATCTCCAGGACTCAAGGCCGGCCTGCTGGTTTCCCTGAATTCCTTCATAAATGTTACTTTACTTACACTCCAACAGCACGTCAGGCATTAAAAACCATTTGTCTCCGTTCACTCCTATTAAATACGCTCAGACACGCTTGCTGGAAGTCCAAGCCCCTCGCACACAAAACCTCCTTTACCCCCTCCCTCCAACCCTTCCTAGGCCAACCCCTACCCTGCCTTCCCTCCACTACAGATTTATACACTCTTGAAGTCATTCTGTTTTTGCTCCATTGTCCGAACCACCTCAACCACTCCTCAGCCCTCTGGATAATAGTTTTGGTAATCCCACACCTTCTCCTAATTTCTAAACTATGAATTCTCTGCATTATATTCACACCACACATTGTCCTCAGACATGACATCTCTACTGCCTCCAGCCTCCTCGTTGCAACACTCATCACCCATGCTTCACACCTATACAAGAGTGTTGGTACAACTAAACTCTCATACATTCCCCTCTTTGCTTCCACGGACAAAGTTCTTTGTCTCCACAGACTCCTAAGTGCACTACTCGCCCCTTGAGCAAATGCAGCATGTAAGCCAAAGTTCCATAAGAACGATTGTGAGGAATGAAGTGTTGCCTCACAGAAAAAATGTATATGCATATGTTGTAGCCTGTGAATTGGTTGAAAAGCATGTTAGCTGAGTAAAGGAAGTAGATTGATAAGTAAGATATGTGCAACAGTTTTTTTTTTATTAACACATCGGCCGTTAGGTATCTTTATTCCGAAATGTTACGCCTACACAGTAGGCTTTTTCAGCCAAGTACAAAAGATTTATGAAGGCAATGTGAAGATGATGTAATCAGTCCATCACCCTTGAAGACTTAGTTATGAGGTGGTCAGTCCCTCAGCCTGGAAATGAGTTTTGGCCCATAGTCTGGAACTAGGTGAAGTTGAAGCAACAGTTTGGAGACTTGTATACTGTCAAAGGCAAGGCACATCCCACTAGTAAAAGAATGTAGTCATTGAGAGGGCAGGTCCCTCTCAGATCCATCCATTCTCACTTGAAAAAGTTGTTGAAGATGTTTTCTTTACCAGGATACCATTGTGTCACAGTGTTTGACAAAGTAAATATTAAAATGGTATACAATACTGACAGGTTAGTAAGACACATGTGCAACAGTTAGGTATCTTTATTCTGAAAATTTTCGCCTACACAGTAGGCTTCTTCAGTCGAGTATAGAAGAGTTACGAAGACGACGTGAAGACGATGTAATCAGTTCAGTGAGGGACTGACCACCTCAGAACTATGTCTTCAAGGGTGATGGACTGATTACATCATCTTCGTAACCTCTCTGTACTTGACTGAAGAAGCCTGCTGTGTAAGTGAATTATTTCAGAATAATACCTAACTGTTATCAGACATCAACCTGTTGGTAATGTATACCATTTCCATATTTACAAAAGAAATAGAATCCAGTATCAAACTGCAGCATGCAACAAGAGTGGCAGGACAAGTGAAGGATTGATCCTAACAGGTTGTTGCTAGCAGTGCCTCAAGGAGATGCTGAAGCTTGCCTAGTCTTTTGTGAGACTCGTGTGACAATAGACAAAAACTATGCAGCTTAAATGTAGGAAAATGTGGGGTTGGGGGGAAAGGAGTGAACCTTCATTATTAGGGAAGGACAAGCAGGTGGGGAACTGCTTGCAAAAATAAACCGTGGCAGTTTAATTAAAACAGGCATAGACATTATCAAAAGTGATATAGGGACCAAGCAGTTAACATAAAGTAAAGTCTAGAATCACTACATGGGGCACTCTGGGAAGAGAGGAAACAGGATAGCAGGAAAGCTGAGCAAGTGTTAGATGAGGACAAATTATCACTGTGGAAACAGGAGCCAAAGCATTATGGTAGTACCTTTGAAGGAACTTGATTCAAGTCAGTCCTGGGCGAGTAGAGACATGGACATGTTTCCTTACACCTGCTGCTCCTGTTTATCTTGCAGTGAAGAGGTACTCAAGTGTTTACTGCTTGTTGCTGGTGGCATTTTAGGGGATGAAAGCCCATCCTCTTAACCACAAACATTACAGCACTTGTAAAAACAATCAAATGGATGGCAGGTAATGGAGCCTGGAGCATTTGCAATACGACTGTTGTACATCAACCTCACATGGGGTACTCGTTTTCTGTTTGTACGGCAGACTTTCTTATTGCCTTTTCTCCTATATTTATAGGTTTTCCCATTGTAACTTACCTAATCTAACTTAGAAATGTGCTGCAAAGCATATGTGAGAAGTGATATAGGTATTAGGAGGGTTAAACAGTAGATAAGATGGGTTTGAAATGTGCTGTGGTAGGATAACAGCTCCCTGCTCATCAATTTAGCAGCATAAAAAAAAAATTGCCTATTCTCCAACAAATAACTAGAAATGGGTATATTGTCATTCACTGTTCTCAAGAAGGGAGACAATCAGCCTGATTGATCTAGTACTTGGCATAGATAATGGTTCAGTTTCCTCTTGAAGCTTTTTAAATCTGTTCCTGCTTTATTTCTGATATATGTTGAATAGTTTAGGATCATGGATGTTGACACTGTGTTGTTGTATTGTGCTCATAGCACGTTATTCTGAACCTTTCAGTGTGAGAGGTCCTCTGCTGTAAAAAAAAGAAAAGCTTATACAGAGCAGCAAAAAAAAAATTACAGGAAATATAAAAAACATTATCAAATATTAGATGGTTTAGAAAACTGATAAGTTGATAAATAAGATACAAGTGTCTCATTTATCATTACCAGATATATTAAAATGAATACCTTCCAGTGCCTTTTGTTGTCAACTTGTAATTTGTATTTAAAATTATATACATAGATGTAGAACATCTATATATCTTATGAAGCTGAAGAACAAGACAAGTGAATGTGGAATTTTAAGACAAAGAAATACATGTAGTACCTGTATCAAACTATCTAAAGCTTCTGCTTCTTGAAATTCAGTATTAAATGTAAATACTAGTGCTTTCTCTTCAATATCAACTATACGCTCTTCTAATTTCTTGAATACTGACAGCAGTGTGACTGTCATACTACAAGCATTTTGATCAAATATTCATCACATATATCTGTGTGAAGTTTAGAGCTACATCAGTAATATCTGCATCATTGTTTTATGTACAGGATCACTTTTCATCTCGGTGAATTCATTGAATCACTTCCTCAGTTAAGTGAGATTTCACAACATTGTGAAAGAAACAATATATTAGGTAAGGAGTACCAAATCTTCTATCAACCCAACAGACCCCAGACAACTACTGAACCCATTAGATCACTCATATTATTTAACCCTTTGAGGGTTTCGGCCGTACTAGTATGGCTTACGACCCAGGGTTTTTGACATACTAGTACGCCTAAATTCTAGCGCCCTCAAATCTAGTGGGAGAAAGCTGGTAGGCCTACATATGAAAGAATGGGTCTATGTGGTCAGTGTGCGCAGTATAAAAAAAATCCTGCAGCACACAGTGCATAATGAGAAAAAAAAACTTTGACAGTTTTTTTTGAATAAAACAGCGACTTTGCACTGTATTTTCGTATGGTATTTATTGTTGTATTCTAGTTTTCTTGGTTTCATTTTATAGAATGGAAGACATATTACAGAAATTGAGATGATTTTGACTGGTTTTACAATGAAAAGTACCTTGAAATTGAGTTCAAAGTAGCAGAAATGTTTGATTTTTACCAAAGTTCAAAAGTATACAAATCATGCCAAGCATCCAATACACGTCAACTGGTGAGTCTAATATTCCTTCACAAGTTCGCTGATATTATTTATACCATTTCTACACTAATGCAGTAGTCTGCATAACAGTAAATCTTCTATTTTTTGTAAGAATAAAAATTCAAAGTGGAAAACCAAAGAAATATAAGAGGGGCCTGGGGATGTTACTAACGAACAGAGAACTTGTTATTTTAGTGCCAGGAATGTCTTTCTTGTTTATTCTGGACCCTATTTGGAAATTGGCATCTTTTGAAATTTGTGTGAAATTGGCAAAATTGCTAAATGCTGACCACTGTATTGGATAGTTGAAATTGGTAAATGGGTGGTTTCTTGCACTCATTCGATAGAAAAAAAATGGAGTTCTAGCAAAATATTCATGTTTTTTGTCGACTAGTACAGTGGAATTGGCCCAAAATGGGGCTCAAAGTGGGCAAAATTGCCGATGCGTAAACATCACCGAGACTGCTAACTTCGCGAGAACATAATTCCGTAAGTTTTCCATCAAATTTCATACTTTTGGTGTCATTATGATCGGGAAAAGATTCTCTATCTTTTCATAAGAATTTTTTTTTTTTTTTTAAATTTGGCCGACCCTGAGAACGAGTCTCGGAGAGGGCCTGTCGACCCTCAAAGGGTTAACTTACAACTTAGTGGGTTCACTGGTGGTCATGTGTCTGGTGTTGCTAACTCAATCCTAAGTACTCCTGACACAATGTTCTTCTCGGTTTTAGAAATAATTTCACTAAGATCTTAGACTTGTGTCATTATTTTGCTTATTTTATTACTCAATGCAATTATAGTTCTGTCATCCAGTGAATGCTATGTTATTTACTGCACTTTGAGTGTTAAAAGTACTTTGTGAAATGTATTGAAAGGCACCCTTTTCTTTAAATTGTACAAAGGCTTACAAGACTTTACTACGATGTTTGTCTTTAAGACTTAATATCTTATTCATCTAGAAGCATGAAAAGGGACCTACAGTTAAGTGACTTAGAAGTATTGAGTAGTAAGGTGTTGATCATTCAGTAGTGTGTTAGATTGTACTCTAGGAAACCATCTACCCAGAGTTTTGAGAGTTGGAAGTACAGTGTCTGCTCTCCAAAAGTAGAATCAGTTCAGATATTATAGTCATGTGACTCTTGGCTCTTGTGGTCAGCTGCAAGGTTAATGGTTTGTAGTTTAATTTAAATTGAAAAGATTTGGTTTATTATGGAAGATAATAGTGCTATATATTTTAACACATCATGGAAGGCAATTTATATGAGATTATTATTTTTTTTTGTGGGGGGGGGAGCCAGTGGTTTTCTAACTAGTGTTCTTTAAATTATACGACGTGTAATATTGTACATACACTTGTGTCTAAATCTTATCTGCAACACTTCTGTCTGTCTCTTGTTATAATCTCTCCTTGTTCTGTTTTCCTAGTTAAGGAATTAGTTATAATTTTTCTTAAGATAATGACTTTTTTTTTTTCTTCTTTTTTTCCTGCATTTCTTATTTACTTACATAGGTAACAAAGATGATCGTACAGACATGCTTTCTTTTTGCCTATTCGTCTTTCTCACATATTCTTATATTTTACCATATTTTTATGTTGCAGCTTTGTCAGAGAAGAAATTTAATGTACTGATTGTATCAAGGTCTTCCTTTGAATCCCCTTATGATGTTATAAGTTACAAATGTGACTCTATCATATGTACAAAATACTGTATGTGTATTTTAAAAGGAAATATGGAATTCTAACAGCTTTAAATTGATATGTCTTCAGGTGTGATCCTCTTTCTTCTATTGTGTTTAGTATAGATGGTTTCTCACTGCCATTCCAGTAAGGACACACACCCTTTACTCCTTTTGTTTTTGATAACTTGATCATTTTCTTAACATATTTGTGCTATCATCATTTGTCCTGTTAACTAAGAATATTCTCTGATTTTTTTAGTTATATCTTTGAAAGGTTTATAATTATGACTTCATATTTCCAATTGTAGCACAAAATATGATGTATTGCCTCATTCTTATCATTAGTAGCTATAAGTGTTCCTTTCCCATAGAGGCATAAAGTGGTTTCTCTAGTTGTAATGTTGAACTTAACACACTCCATCTGTCATACATATTATGTCATATACCATATCTGACATGTGTGACTTATTATTAGTGGTATACAACACTGACAAGTTGATGAATAAGACACGTGCCACATTTGGGTATCTTTATTGTTAAAAAGTTTTACTTACGTGACAGACTTCTTGAGTCGAGTACTGGCAAATGTAACACTGGACACAGTAGTAATAGTAGTTTTGAAATGCCAGTTTCTCAGCCTAGTTAGGAGGTAGTCACTCCCTGAAGCCTAAAGTATAGGCAGGTGGCCAAACCTTGTATACAGAAGATGAAGTAAAGTGCAGCAGCTGGAGGTGAGGTCAGAGGTGATTGTGGACCACTAGTGGAAGTTTATCATGCTAAACACTTGTTTAGCAAAGGAATTTCACAAGAGTTTCCCTGTACCAACATACCAGGGGCTGCTCTGTCACAAATATCACCTCAAAACTTGTATTACTACTATTATCTCCAGATTACATTTGCCTATATTTGAAGGTGTGTCTTGCAGGTGAAACACTTCAGCAACAAAGACACCCAAGTGTTGCTTGTGTGTGACTCGTCTGCTCCTCAGAGATAACCTTCAAGGCATTTGTAATGCTTGTTCATTATGTGATTTTTTTTCTCTCCTATCTGTGTATCTTTATGCAAGATTTCATTAAGTCTTTTTCTCATTATTTTAATGTGTTTAAACCTTAGAGTGTAGCGTAAAGCTGAACTCTTCATTAAACTGTAAATGGTATGCCTTCTTCCTAATTTTCTTCTTCTTCTTCTTTCAACACACCGGCCGTATCCCACCGAGGCGGGGTGGCCCAAAAGGAAAAACGAAAGTTTCTCCTTTTACATTTAGTAATATATACAGGAGAAGGGGTTACTAGCCCCTTGCTCCTGGCATTTTAGTCGCCTCTTACAACACGCAATGCTTACAGAGGAAGAATTCTGTTCCACTTCCCCATTGAGATAAGAGGAAATAAACAAGAACAAGAACTAGAAAGAAAATAGAAGAAAACCCAGAGGGGTGTTTATATATATGCTTGTACATGTATGTGTAGTGTGACCTAAGTGTAAGTAGAAGTAGCAAGATGTTTCTGAAATCATGCATGTTCATGAGACAGAAAAAAGGACACCAGCAATCCTACCATCATGTAAAACAATTACAGGCTTTCATTTTACACTCACTTGGCAGGACGGTAGTACCTCCCTGGGCGGTTGCTGTCTACCAACCTACTACCTATAATTTTATTCTTATCTTTTTAATTTTGTAATGTAATTGTCATTCTTTTCTCTACATCTTTGATGCCTTCTTCCTTTTGGATATCCCCATTTCTTGAGGGAAACATGCTCATGTACAATCTTCTCCATGCATTTTGAATGCCCTCAGATATTGAAAACATGAAGTAACCCTTTGGAGCATTTGCCAAAAATTTCCTCTTGTTAGGTTGGCTATCATGCAAGTGATGGAAATATTTCCCACTTCAACTGAAAAATAAGAAAGTGGGAAAAATTAGGGTTGGCTAAGCAAGCTTGTATAAGCAGTATAAATATATATTCTCTTAAAATATTAACATTAAAAGGAAAGAATATTTTCTTTAATCAGAGTACCAAATAATTATTAGTGTTAAAATTCTCCTGTGTATATTATCAAATTGACAATGTGGGCAGGTGTCCCTTCTTTCCTGAATTTAGCGAAAATGCCACCGTTTTCATGTCTTTGGAGGGGAGCCACTCTAGTAGGAAAGGATGGAAAATTATAAAAGTGATGACAATAATTAGTGCATTTAAACTTTCAGAAATCTTTTACACACAGGAACCAACTACTAATAAAATATCCATAGCAGCATTTCAGTTATTTCCTAGATGAGATACATAGTATGTATTGCAAATTATCACAAAAGTAAAATTGTTGGGTTATTCATTTTGTTGCAGTCTAGAGTAAAATCTTGTACACACATGCTTTTGCTGTGCATATTTAACAAGATGTTGTTTATGCTGTATACCGAGACTGCATCATAACATGACAATGTTGATTGAGGTTAGATGAAAATAAGCAACCATCTACAAAGCAGACACTTGTCCTAGTATATTATTAATCTGTGATCTCTTGCATACTACTATTTTTTTTAATTTGTCCTTCCCTCTTTATCATTGTCCTTGAATTTTAGCATCCAGGAGGATTGCTATGATATTGGAAGAGGAAAGGGGTGAGGTGAAGATCTGTGATAATGCTCAAGAAAGAGAGAAAACTTAGATGCTGTTTAATCAAATATAATTCAATGTGGAGTGAATAATCTGAAACATAAGATTTAGAATGTGGAAGCTATGTTACTAACTTATAGATCTACTGTTAGTGACAGTGAATAAATATAAATGAAGAGTATGAGATTTATTCAACTCACTGAGACAGGAATTGCTGAACACTTGAATTGAAGGAAAGCATTTAGTACCGTAATTAGGGAGACCTGAAAATTCTTGAAAATTGGTTGTGAAGAGGATGGTATGTCTTCTTAGGAGTTCAGATTTAGTTCTGGGTAGCTTAAAACCTTAGTTTATAAAGTATTCAACCTCATGAATATTTATTCAAGAACTTTTGATAACATTTTATACTGTATAGTCTTTAGCTGTTCCATCACACAATATTAATACACTGTTTTTTTTAGGAGTGTATTTACTATATTGAACAAGAATCCACATCACTTTTCACCACATGTATTGTTCACACATCACATTTTCTCCTATATTTTTGCTGTATCTACTCATCTTTATCAGGCTTACGATTCATCTATCCCCAGATTCACTTCACTATATTTCATCAACCATTCATAACACTTTAGCACCTCCTTGGTCCAGTGAGTCACATACTGTTACTCCCTGTCTATCCATAACATCATTCTATTTATCCTAACACAACAAATGTACTTCAGGTGGCATATTCTTACTGCTCAGAGTAGATCTTTCATTCTCGTACAACACCATATGTGAGGTTGAATTCCTGTTACTTCATGTGAATCCTTATCTGTGTCCCCTTCAGTTGTGTTATAATTGGCACCTGGACTTTATTGCACCAGCCACATTCCTTCCCTGAGTTTCTCTGCTGTCATTAAAGTCTCTCTTTTTTTTTTCTCCACACATCTCGGGTACAATATTTACACTCGCCAATAATTGCAAAACGTTGTGTTTCATATTGACCTTGAAAAATTTCTTAGTATCCACTTCTGTTAATGCATTTTTATTTGGTGTTGGCTTTCAACAGTCTCTCTCTCATACTTCAAGAAAAATCTCAACTACTGACTCTGACATACATGTCTATGCAGTATTGTTTGTTTCTTGTTACAAATGTAACAATTGGAGGTGTAAGGGACATAAATGTAGTTGGGTTTCTGAGTGTACAAGGCAAGCCAGAGATAGAAATTTCTTTGCAGTAGATGCTTGTGCTGTATATTGTATGTTATTAAATAGGTATAATTGTAGATGGAAAATTTTTTGGGGACAAGATTGTTTTCTTAAAGGAAAAAAAAAAACAGTTTTTGCCTGTGGGTTGTCTGTAATGCAAAATGATAACTTGTTGGCATACTGGTCAGTATGGAGGATGGATTTTCTGGAGAGGAAATGTGTTAACCTTCCACAAAAAGCAAGGAAACTGGGAGTAATTCTACATGAAAGAGTTTTTTTTTTTTTTTTTTTTTTTTTTTTTTTTTTTTTTTCTTTTCAACAAGTTGGTCGTCTCCCACCGAGGCAGGGTGACCCAAAAAAGAAAGAAAATCCCCAAAAAGAAAATACTTTCGTCATCATTCAACACTTTCACCACACTCACACATTATCACTGCTTTTGCAGAGGTGCTCAGAATACAACAGTTTAGAAGCATATATGTATAGAGATACACAACATATAAGTGAACAGTATTTAGATAAGGCTAAAGAGGTCTTTGTGGCATTTATGGATTTGGAAAAGGCGTATGACAGGGTGGATAGGGGGGCAATGTGGCAGATGTTGCAAGTGTATGGTGTAGGAGGTAGGTTACTGAAAGCAGTGAAGAGTTTTTACGAGGATAGTGAGGCTCAAGTTAGAGTATGTAGGAAAGAGGGAAATTTTTTCCCAGTAAAAGTAGGCCTTAGACAAGGATGTGTGATGTCACCGTGGTTGTTTAATATATTTATAGATGGGGTTGTAAGAGAAGTAAATGCGAGGGTCTTGGCAAGAGGCGTGGAGTTAAAAGATAAAGAATCACACACAAAGTGGGAGTTGTCACAGCTGCTCTTTGCTGATGACACTGTGCTCTTGGGAGATTCTGAAGAGAAGTTGCAGAGATTGGTGGATGAATTTGGTAGGGTGTGCAAAAGAAGAAAATTAAAGGTGAATACAGGAAAGAGTAAGGTTATGAGGATAACAAAAAGATTAGGTGATGAAAGATTGAATATCAGATTGGAGGGAGAGAGTATGGAGGAGGTGAACGTATTCAGATATTTGGGAGTGGACGTGTCAGCGGATGGGTCTATGAAAGATGAGGTGAATCATAGAATTGATGAGGGAAAAAGAGTGAGTGGTGCACTTAGGAGTCTGTGGAGACAAAGAACTTTGTCCTTGGAGGCAAAGAGGGGAATGTATGAGAGTAGAGTTTTACCAACGCTCTTATATGGGTGTGAAGCGTGGGTGATGAATGTTGCAGCGAGGAGAAGGCTGGAGGCAGTGGAGATGTCATGTCTGAGGGCAATGTGTGGTGTGAATATAATGCAGAGAATTCGTAGTTTGGAAGTTAGGAGGAGGTGCGGGATTACCAAAACTGTTGTCCAGAGGGCTGAGGAAGGGTTGTTGAGGTGGTTCGGACATGTAGAGAGAATGGAGCGAAACAGAATGACTTCAAGAGTGTATCAGTCTGTAGTGGAAGGAAGGCGGGGTAGGGGTCGGCCTAGGAAGGGTTGGAGGGAGGGGGTAAAGGAGGTTTTGTGTGCGAGGGGCTTGGACTTCCAGCAGGCATGCGTGAGCGTGTTTGATAGGAGTGAATGGAGACAAATGGTTTTTAATACTTGACGTGCTGTTGGAGTGTGAGCAAAGTAACATTTATGAAGGGATTCAGGGAAACCGGCAGGCCGGACTTGAGTTCTGGAGATGGGAAGTACAGTGCCTGCACTCTGAAGGAGGGGTGTTAATGTTGCAGTTTTAAAAACTGTAGTGTAAAGCACCCTTCTGGCAAGACAGTGATGGAGTGAATGATGGTGAAAGTTTTTCTTTTTCGGGCCACCCTGCCTTGGTGGGAATCGGCCGGTGTGATAATAAAATAAATAAATGCACAACATATCCCTCCAAACTGCCAATATCCCAAACCCCTCCTTTAAAGTGCAGGCATTGTACTTCCCATTTCCAGGACTCAAGTCCGACTATATGAAAATAACCGGTTTCCCTGAATCCCTTCACTAAATATTACCCTGCTCACACTCCAACAGATCGTCAGGTCCCAAGTACCATTTGTCTCCATTCACTCCTATCTAACACGCTCACGCACGCTTGCTGGAAGTCCAAGCCCCTTGCCCACAAAACCTCCTTTACCCCCCTCTCTCCAACCCTTTCGAGGACGACCTCTACGCCTCTTTCCTTCCCCTATAGATTTATATGCTTTCCATGTCATTCTACTTTGATCCATTCTCTCTAAATGACCAAACCACCTCAACAACCCCTCTTCTGCCCTCTGACTAATACTTTTATTAACTCCACACCTTTTCCTAATTTCCACACTCCGAATTTTCTGCATAATATTTACACCACACATTGCCCTTAAACAGGACATCTCCACTGCCTCCAACCGTCTCCTCGCTGCTGCATTTACCACTCAAGCTTCACATCCATATAAGAGTGTTGGTACTACTATACTTTCATACATTCCCTTCTTTGCCTTCATAGATAACGTTTTTTGACTCTACATATACCTCAACGCACCACTCACCTTTTTTCCCTCATCAATTCTATGATTAACCTCATCCTTCATAAATCCATCCGCCGACACGTCAACTCCCATGTATCTGAAAACATTCACTTCTTCCATACTCCTCCTCCCCAATTTGATATCCAATTTTTCTTTATCTAAATCATTTGACACCCTCATCACCTTACTCTTTTCTATGTTCACTTTCAACTTTCTACCTTTACACACATTCCCAAACTCATCCACTAACCTTTGCAATTTTTCTTTAGAATCTCCCATAAGCACAGTATCATCAGCAGAAAGTAACTGTGTCAATTCCCATTTTGAATTTGATTCCCCAAAATTTAATCCCACCCCTCTCCCGAACACCCTAGCATTTACTTCCTTTACAACCCCATCTATAAATATATTAAACAACCATAGTGACATTACACATCCCTGTCTAAGACCTACTTTTACCGGGAAGTAGTCTCCCTCTCTTCTACACACCCTAACCTGAGCCTCACTATCCTCATAAAAACTCTTTACAGCATTTAATAACTTACCACCTATTCCATATACTTGCAACATCTGCCACATTGCTCCTCTATCCACTCTTTCATATGCCTTTTCTAAATCCATAAATGCAATAAAAACTTCCCTACCTTTATCTAAATACTGTTCACATATATGCTTCAATGTAAACACTTGATCTACACATCCCCTACCCACTCTGAAACCTCCTTGCTCATCCGCAATCCTACCTTCTGTCTTACCTCTAATTCTTTCAATTATAACCCTACCGTACATTTTTCCTGGTATACTCAGTAAACTTATTCCTCTATAATTTTTACAGTCTCTTTTGTCCCCTTTCCCTTTATATAAAGGGACTATACATGCTCTCCGCCAATCCCTAGGTACCTTCCCCTCTTTCATACATTTATTAAACAAAAGTACCAACCACTCCAACACTATATCCCCCCCTGCTTTTAACATTTCTGTCATGATCCCATCAGTTCCAGCTGCTTTACCACCTTTCATTCTACGTAATGCCTCACGTACCTCCCCCACACTTACATTCTGCTCTTCTTCACTCCTAAAAGATGGTATACCTCCCTGACCAGTGCATGAAATTACTGCCTCTGTTTCTTCCTTAACATTTAAAAGTTCCTCAAAATATTCTTGCCATCTACCTAATACCTCCATCTCCCCATCTACTAACTCCCCTACTCTGTTTTTAACTGACAAATCCATACTTTCCCTAGGCTTTCTTAACTTGTTTAACTCACTCCAAAATTTTTTCTTATTTTCATTAAAATTTCTTGACAGTGCCTCTCCCACTCTATCATCTGCTCCTTTTTTGCACTCTCTCACCACTCTCTTTACCTTTCTTTTACTCTCCATATACTCTGCTCTTCTTATAACACTTCTGGTTTGTAAAAACCTCTCATAAGCTACCTTTTTCTCTTTTATCACACCCTTTACTTCATCATTCCACCAATCACTCCTCTTTCCTCCTGCACCCACCCTCCTATAACCATAAACTTCTGCCCCACATTCTAATACTGCATTTTTAAAACTATTCCAACCCTCTTCAACCCCCCACTAGCCCACCTTTCTGCCAATAGTCGCTTATATCTCACCCGAACTTCCTCCTCCCTTAGTTTATACACTTTCACCTCCCTCTTACTTGTTGTTGCCACCTTCCTCTTTTCCCATCTACCTCTTACTCTAACTGTAGTTACAACTAAATAGTGATCCGATATATCAGTTGCCCCTCTATAAACATGTACATCCTGGAGCCTACCCATCAACCTTTTATCCACCAATACATAATCTAATAAACTACTTTCATTACGTGCTACATCTTACCTTGTATATTTATTTATCCTCTTTTTCATAAAATATGTATTACTTATTACCAAATCTCTTTCTACACATAGCTCAATTAAAGGTTAGGAGCTATGTGGTGCAACTTGTTAAATGTGGCACCTGGGATTTTTAAATTTGATCAGAAGTCAAGATTTGGCACCCTGACACAACAGTGGTTCTGGATAGGCATTCTCGCCTTTATCTGTCTTACTTTTTTTTTTTTTTTTTCATTCTAAACCACTTGTACATTTTTTAAATATTTGTTATACTCTTAGTAAATCTTAATGTCTTTTCATAAATCACTCCATCATTTGATTTCTTTTTCTTCACTTTGACTTTTATTCCATTTTTTCTGATAGAATATTATTGTTTGCCATAGATGGCTCTGGGTTTGACACATTTCTAAGGTTTTAGTTCATTTGTGAGTACTGTACTGTACTGTATCAAATACATATTACTGTATCTTTACAGACTATTTTCTCCAAGGGAAACATTTACTAGTAAATATTCATTAAAGGTGGGAGAAAAAATGAACTGTTGGTATTTAACATATGAGACCTGCCTTTTGTATTAACCCTTAAACTGTCCAAATGTAGATCTACGTTCGCTTGTGTAGCACTCCGAATGTAGATCTACATTTTTTTACATGCTTTCAAATGGAGACAATCAAGGTCGGAGCGCTACGCGCGTAGATGCAGATCGACATTTGGACAGTTTAAGGGTTAATAAATGTTAGGTATTGTGTGGAAACAAGATTCTGGGATGTTGGAAAGTTATATGAACTATTTAGTCTTAAAGCATCAGTGCTTCTAGGTTCAATACACTATTTACCACACTATAAAGAACAGCTAAAAGGGTATGTGCAAGCTCTGTGTGAGTGTGTGTGTGTGTGCATTTCTTCTTATTAAACTGGGAATGAATAAAAAAATGCTTGAGAGTTGTTGTTATTGTTGACAAAAACTGATGTGTTAAGGAATGGTAAGTACTATTTAATAAGCTAAAAACTAATTAAATGACTTTTCACATAATGCTTGGTTTTAATGAAAAAAATAATACTGTACACAAATTTTAGCAATGGTAAAGCATTGAAACTGAAAGGAAGATCTTTTTATTATAAAAAAAATTAATAAATATTATATAGGGGAAGATAAGAGTCAGATATTTCTACATTATTAATTACAAACCCTAGCAAAAGCCGTTGTCTAGTGCATGAGGATATTAAGGCGTGCATGGTACATATTGTGATGTACAGTTTCCACACACGACCATGCTGTTTTCCATGCTGTAATATTAGGGAATATAAGGACAAGGCCTTCAGCAGGATACAAGCGCGACGCACCTCAAGGGCATGCTGATGACACCAAGAAACAGAGGCGAGATCAAGACGATTATGCTTTTAATGAAAAAAATAACTGGAATGACAATATGGAATGTGATGACGAAGAGGAGGATACCACCTCTATTGCCGAGGAAAATAAAAAATTAGGTAAGTCATAGTACTGTACTGTTGTGTATTAATGTTTATTACTTACCACTGGTAACCCTAATAAAGTTTTTAATGGGAAAAGTCATCCCTTCAACAAGCATGGTAGAGTTGCAGCCATTAATAATAGAATTGAATTCCAGCTATTGTGATGGAGGCTTGCATAGTATTATTTTGACTGAAAAGCTTTTTACGTTTTTCGTCTTAGTTTTTAGTTGAATCTGGATCATCAGTCAATAAATTTGATTATACTAGTTCAATTGATTATAGTAGTTCATTTGATTTTTGTTTGGTTGATCTTTGTTGTAGTACATGTAGTAGAGCACTCAGCTGTTGTCTTAGTTGTAGTACTTCTCACAAGAAATAGGAGACCTGCTTTTCACTTTTAACTCGTAAACGGTCCAAACGTATATACAGTGGACCCCCGCTTTACGATCAGCTCCCATTGTGATCAATTATGTAAGTGTATTTATGTAAGTGCGTTTGTATGTGTATGTTCGGGGGTCTGAAATGGACTAATCTAATTCACAATATTCCTTATGGGACCAAATTCGTTCAGTAATGGCACCTGAACATACTTCTGGAATGAAATAATATCGTAAGCCGGGGGTCCACTGTGTACGTTTTTTCAACATTTGAAAGTATGTAAAAAAAGTAGATCTTCTTTTTGTTTTTTTACATTTGAAAATGTATAAAAAAACTTTGATCTACTTTTTTTTTTTGTTACATTTGAAAATATGTAAAAAAAAATGTAGATCTACTTTTGTAGCAGTACACATGTGAACGTAGATCTGCTTGGACCGTTTACGGGTTAAAAGCTTGTTTTAATAACTGTTAGTGCCTTATGACTAGATAAAGTTTGTATACTAATTACATGTACTTGAGTTCATTGTTTCATCTTTATATAGACTTAACCGAAACTACGTCTATAAAATATTACACTAGTATTGTGCTCATGTTTGTTTCTGGAATTTGATTAAGTCAAATTCAGTCAACGAGTCACTGAATCTGAAAAAAATATATATAAATTTGTTTTTTGATGTACTCTTGTTTTAGCAGTGGCCCTAAAGCTGACTAGATTTGATCCAAGTACTAAATAGCTATTAAACTTGAAGTCTTATAGACCAAATATGATCATTTAGAGCAGGTTATCCAGACTTACTTGAATGCGTCCTGGGATCTGCAGCTTATTTAGTCATATTCTCTCACTAACAAGTAATATGATGTAAACAGTTATTTGTTAATATTTTGTAGATTTTTTCAAATTAAAATTGATTTTACTGCTATTTATGTTATTCCTCTTTTGCACAAATTAATTTTTTTTAACAAATAAATATATTAATATTTATTTTTATGCAATGATATAATTACAGTTAACATGCTAGTCAATTCTTTAGTTTTTGCATTGAAACTAACCTTGCTAAAAAAAAATTAATATTTACCCAAACACTCTTAGGTTAGTCTAACTTTAGTTAGTGTTATTTAATATCAATGAAATATATAAATTTTGTGATGGCCTTACTAATTTTTACAGAGTAAAAATTAATAAACACACCTTTAGTAATCATTGCTAAATAAGCCAAGTCTTAATAAGTTCTAATAAGAACTTGTATATAAAATATCTTACCATAAAAATGCTTTGGAAATGTTATATTGATTATTTTCACATCAACTTGCATATAAAAGATCTTAGATATTACACATAATGTATTCATCAGTAGAATGGAATATACTGTAAGAATTGTTTTAAGTATTTTTTATGGTAGTAATACACTGTATATAAAATTAATTATTGGAAGCAAAGGGCTAGAAACCCGTTCTTCTCTATAAATTACTAAATGTGAAAAGAAAAACTTTTAGTTTTTCTTTTTAGGTCACCCTTCCTTGGTGGAAGACAGCCAGTACATTAAATAAAAAAATTGTTTTAATCTGATGATGTCTTTGCAGAAGATATCTTCATGTTAAGGAATTTATTATTAGAAAATAATTGATTTGAGAACACTCACTTGTGTGACAATAAGAAATTTATATCGCACTTCTCTAAAAGTTTACAGTAATAAGAAAGTTAATCGTTGAATACTTAATATCCATTATCATTGTTCCATGACAGTACATTTCTCCGTTTTTCTCATACAGTGTATAAGATTTCATTCCACATGATCTGCCATCATCCTTGTAGGAAAAACTCAACTGCTTAAAAAAAAATCTTGCTTCCATTCCATATGCTGACAGTCAACTTATTTGTACACACTTTCTTCATATTCATGAATGTTGTAAGCACTTTTTTTAGTTTAATAACGTTTTCAACACAATATTGCATCCTCATAATTCCATCTTGTTCTTTAATTTTGCCTTGGATGATCTTTTTAATTCTTTTATGAAGATTTAATTCCTTTGGGATACCACTCTGCATTAAAATTTACTATCCATATTCAACACACTTGTTGCTTTATAATTCTTGCATTCTCTCTCTACACTATTCCAGTTGCTGTGTCTATCTAATTTTCATTTCTTGCTCTTACTTGACTTGAGCAGAAACTTGTAAACTGCCACACATTAACATTTCTATGATAACTTGGTCACTGGCTGCTGCCTCTACATACAGTGGACATTCATTTGTCGTTTGGTTTATGTTCCTGAAAACTGCGCTACCAATGCTTTCCTTGATTTATGGACTGAAAAACTTATTGGAAAAATAGGGTTGTGTTCCTCATACCTCCAAAAAGCCCAAACAAATTGTTGTACTATCATAATTAAAACAAAAACAAAAAAAATACATTTTTCTACTTAATTTTCTACCTAATCTTGCCATATTGGTAGAGCTTCATCAGTTGATTGTTATATGCCTTTGGTTTGTTTTTCCTTGCAGTTTTTTATACAGTGCTTCAAGATGAGTCATGATTCTTTTCAGTTATCAAGCCTGTTTATCAGTGACTCGTGTATCTCTTGCAGTGTTACTGTTGGCCATTCAGGCTTGGGTTCTTCATCCTCATCATCTCTTCTTGCAACTGGGAATTTAATTCCTGCATCATTTCCACTGCAGCTTGTTCCTTATCATCATCATCATTCAAGCATTCATTGATGTCATCTGCCTGCATATCTTAGCCCTTTGACTTCAGGATGTACATGTTTATAGAGGGGCCACAGATATATCAGATCACTTTCTAGTTGTAGCTACACTGAGAGTAAAAGGTAGATGGGATACAAGGAGAATAGAAGCATCAGGGAAGAGAGAGGTGAAGGTTTATAAACTAAAAGAGGAGGCAGTTAGGGTAAGATATAAACAGCTATTGGAGGATAGATGGGCTAATGAGAGCATAGGCAATGGGGTCGAAGAGGTATGGGGTAGGTTTAAAAATGTAGTGTTAGAGTGTTCAGCAGAAGTTTGTGGTTACAGGAAAGTGGGTGCAGGAGGGAAGAGGAGCGATTGGTGGAATGATGATGTAAAGAGAGTAGTAAGGGAGAAAAAGTTAGCATATGAGAAGTTTTTACAAAGTAGAAGTGATGCAAGGAGGGAAGAGTATATGGAGAAAAAGAGAGAAGTTAAGAGAGTGGTGAAGCAATGTAAAAAGAGAGCAAATGAGAGAGTGGGTGAGATGTTATCAACAAATTTTGTTGAAAATAAGAAAAAGTTTTGGAGTGAGATTAACAAGTTAAGAAAGCCTAGAGAACAAATGGATTTGTCAGTTAAAAATAGGAGAGGAGAGTTATTAAATGGAGAGTTAGAGGTATTGGGAAGATGGAAGGAATATTTTGAGGAATTGTTAAATGTTGATGAAGATAGGGAAGCTGTGATTTCGTGTATAGGGCAAGGAGGAATAACATCTTGTAGGAGTGAGGAAGAGCCAGTTGTGAGTGTGGGGGAAGTTCGTGAGGCAGTAGGTAAAATGAAAGGGGGTAAGGCAGCCGGGATTGATGGGATAAAGATAGAAATGTTAAAAGCAGGTGGGGATATAGTTTTGGAGTGGTTGGTGCAATTATTTAATAAATGTATGGAAGAGGGTAAGGTACCTAGGGATTGGCAGAGAGCATGCATAGTTCCTTTGTATAAAGGCAAAGGGGATAAAAGAGAGTGCAAAAATTATAGGGGGATAAGTCTGTTGAGTGTACCTGGTAAAGTGTATGGTAGAGTTATAATTGAAAGAATTAAGAGTAAGACGGAGAATAGGATAGCAGATGAACAAGGAGGCTTTAGGAAAGGTAGGGGGTGTGTGGACCAGGTGTTTACAGTGAAACATATAAGTGAACAGTATTTAGATAAGGCTAAAGAGGTCTTTGTGGCATTTATGGATTTGGAAAAGGCGTATGACAGGGTGGATAGGGGGGCAATGTGGCAGATGTTGCAAGTGTATGGTGTAGGAGGTAGGTTACTGAAAGCAGTGAAGAGTTTTTATGAGGATAGTGAGGCTCAAGTTTGAGTATGTAGGAAAGAGGGAAATTTTTTCCCAGTAAAAGTAGGCCTTAGACAAGGATGTGTGATGTCACCGTGGTTGTTTAATATATTTATAGATGGGGTTGTAAGAGAAGTAAATGCGAGGGTCTTGGCAAGAGGCGTGGAGTTAAAAGATAAAGAATCACACACAAAGTGGGAGTTGTCACAGCTGCTCTTTGCTGATGACACTGTGCTCTTGGGAGATTCTGAAGAGAAGTTGCAGAGATTGGTGGATGAATTTGGTAGGGTGTGCAAAAGAAGAAAATTAAAGGTGAATACAGGAAAGAGTAAGGTTATGAGGATAACAAAAAGATTAGGTGATGAAAGATTGAATATCAGATTGGAGGGAGAGAGTATGGAGGAGGTGAACGTATTCAGATATTTGGGAGTGGACGTGTCAGCGGATGGGTCTATGAAAGATGAGGTGAATCATAGAATTGATGAGGGAAAAAGAGTGAGTGGTGCACTTAGGAGTCTGTGGAGACAAAGAACTTTGTCCTTGGAGGCAAAGAGGGGAATGTATGAGAGTATAGTTTTACCAACGCTCTTATATGGGTGTGAAGCGTGGGTGATGAATGTTGCAGCGAGGAGAAGGCTGGAGGCAGTGGAGATGTCATGTCTGAGGGCAATGTGTGGTGTGAATATAATGCAGAGAATTCGTAGTTTGGAAGTTAGGAGGAGGTGCGGGATTACCAAAACTGTTGTCCAGAGGGCTGAGGAAGGGTTGTTGAGGTGGTTCGGACATGTAGAGAGAATGGAGCGAAACAGAATGACTTCAAGAGTGTATCAGTCTGTAGTGGAAGGAAGGCGGGGTAGGGGTCGGCCTAGGAAGGGTTGGAGGGAGGGGGTAAAGGAGGTTTTGTGTGCGAGGGGCTTGGACTTCCAGCAGGCATGCGTGAGCGTGTTTGATATGAGTGAATGGAGACAAATGGTTTTTAATACTTGACGTGCTGTTGGAGTGTGAGCAAAGTAACATTTATGAAGGGATTCAGGGAAACCGGCAGGCCGGACTTGAGTCCTGGAGATGGGAAGTACAGTGCCTGCACTCTGAAGGAGGGGTGTTAATGTTGCAGTTTAAAAACTGTAGTGTAAAGCACCCTTCTGGCAAGACAGTGATGGAGTGAATGATGGTGAAAGTTTTTCTTTTTCGGGCCACCCTGCCTTGGTGGGAATCGGCCGGTGTGATAATAAATAATAAATAAAATATACGTCTTACGAGGTACCACGTTTGACGTATATATACTACTCATAAATTCTAGCGGCTTCAAATCAAGCAGGAGAAAGCTGGTAGGCCCACATGTAAGAGAATGGGTCTGTGTGGTCAGTGTGCACCATATAAAAAAAATCCTGGCACACCGTGCATAATGAGAAAGAAAAAACTCCAACCGTTTTTTTTTTTTTTTTTTAATTAAAATGCCGACTTTGTGGTCTATTTTTGTATAGTATTTATGGGTGTATTCTCGTTTTCTTGGTCTCATTTGATAGAATGGAAAACATATTGTAGAAATAGAGGTGATTTTGATTGGTTTTACTATAAAAATAACCTGGAAATGGAGCTCAAAGTAGGGGAAATGTTTGATTTTTGCCGATGTTCAAAGGTAAACAAATTATGTAATTGTACAATAAATGTCCAACTAGTCATTCTAATATGCAGTCATGAATGGGTTGATATTATTTGTACACTTATTACAGCATTGCAGTAGTCTGCATAACAGTAAATCTTCTATTTTTTGTTTGAATAAAAATTCAAAATAGAAAGCAAGAGTAATATCAGAGGGGCCTGGAGATGTGACTGATGAACAAGGAAAATGTAATTTTAGAGCCACGAATGTCTGCATTGTTCATTCAGGACCTTATTTTGAAATTGTCATATTTTTTAATTTTTGTGAAATTGGCAAAATTGCAAATTTCTGACCACATTATTGGGTAGTTGAAATCTGTAAATGGGCAGTTTCTTGTACTCATTCGATAGAAAAAATGGAGTTCTAAAGAAATAGCTATGAGTTAGGTCCACCGGAACAATGGAATTAGCCGAAAATAGGGCTCAAAGTGGGCGAAATCGCCAATTTGTAAACATTGCCGAGATCGCTAACTTCGTGAGAGCGTAATTCCGTCAGTTTTCTATCAAATTTTGTTTTTTTTTTTGGTGTCATTACAATCGGGAAAAGATTCTCTTATCATTTCATAAGAAATTTTTTTTTTTTTTTTTTTTTTAAATTTTGCTACACCAGGAGACACCTCAGGATTGGGGGTTGCGACAGTCAAGGGGTTAAAATCCCTCACCTGGCACTCTCCATGCCAGATCAGCAGTTTTCTGAACCTGAATTTCCACTAATGGAAAACCAGAAAATCATTCACACTAGGCCTTATTTTTCTCCAATTACTATTTATTGTTAGTTTTGGTACATGATTCCATGCTTATTTACACAGGGAAGTGCATCTGCAATTTTAAATTTGCATCCAAACTCTGGCATTCCACTGTGTCTCATTAGTTGCTACCTCTAGTGTCTGCACCACACTGTATGGTTGCTGACACTTAAATGTTTTGATAACTCCTCAGTCCAGTGGTTGTATCAAGGATATCGTATAGGGGGTAAAAAGACAATCTTAACACCTGGTTCCACATCCTCCAGAGTTAAGGATGACTATGACATTTATCAAGGATTAGAAGAACCCCGAGTACAAAATTTTTCAAGGACCAATACATTATCACTTAAGAAATAAAGTGATGCTTGAACCACTCAAGAAGGCCTCGGTCGCTCTTGGATCTGTAAGCAGGTTACACTTTAATTCTCCTGGTGCATTACCATAAAGAAACAGTCTGAAACAGGCTTTAGGGACCTTGAATCCAGAAGCAATTTTCTCTTATTTGCTGGTATATATTCAAGATGGCGGCATCTTCAAGAACAAACCTGTCTCGTCAGCATTAACCACCTGTTCAGATTTGTTGCCATCCTCAGAGATAATGTTAGCTAATTCACCCAGGAACTTTTTCTGTTCCAGCATGGTCAGCAGAGGCACTCTTCCCACTTTCTAAATTTGTTAAACCATCCAGAACTGAACTTGCACTCATTTTTGGGGTGTCCTTTCTCCTCACACACTGTTTCATAGTATAAGACTTTTTCCTAATAGTAAGGCCATCAAGTGGAGCATGTTTCTTTCTGTTTTTCATCTTACACATTTAGTAACCCTTCTGTTTTATTTAACCCTAATGACCTATTTCTTATTCTTTTCACTGCATCACATTGAGGATTACTCATTGCACAAGCCCTTATGTTTGCCTCTTTGTCTGAGATTGACCAAATCATTGATTCTTAAACACTAAACACTCGTGCCATCTCCAAGATTTGCACTGAGCAAACATTGTACGGCACGTGTCCAGATCCATTGGTTTGCATGGGAGGCTGTTTGTTTACATCTCCTTACCTTCCCTCATACCCTCCCCCACATTGCTAAAAAAAAAAAAAAGTGAGTTGCCAAATGTGTCGTGGGGGCCTCCAGGCTTCCTGCTGTGGTGCTCCTTAATGGAAATGCATGCAACCAGTGGAAACAAATTCTGCTCTGATGCGCCGTAATGAAAATGGAAAAGTAAATTTAAACAGCAAAATATTGAAAATTCAAGCTAAGATCGTGTGACTTAACCCTTTTGAGGTCAGGGTCTTTACTGCATTAGTACTTAATAAGCTCATCCCGCTTAGATAAGCATTTAGCAGTAAATCTTGGCCTAGGCATGAAAGACTGATCTATTCGGTGAGTGTGCACCATATAAAAAAATTCCTGCCCAACACAGTGGGCAGGAATGTGATGAGGAAAAAAAACTGTGACCGTGTATTTGGTTTAAAATAGTGACTTTGTGGTATATTTTTGGAGGGTTTCTTTTATCATTTGATAGCTTGGAAGATATATTACAGAAATAGAGATGATTTTGATTGGTTTCAGACTGGAAGTAGCTTGAAATTGAGCTCAAAGAAGCAGAAACATTTGATTTTTGCCAGTATTCCATTGGACACACATGTCACTTGCCCAATACACATCCAACTGGTTGATCTAATACATGTTCACAAATGCAGTGACATTATTTGTACAATTATTACAATAATGTAGTAGTCTGCATAGCAGTGAATCTATTTTTTTGTGTGAAGAAAAATTAAAAAAAGGAGAGGCCTGGGGATGTAACCAGTGGCGGCTAATCAAAAAATAGAATGGGGGGACTGCGTGACTGCAAGCTTTATAGAACAGCATAATCAACGTTATTAAAGTAATAATTTTTAAAATTAAACTAAATTTAATAATGATAACATACAACAGATTTTTCCTGTAATATATTTGTCAGTTGAAAATTATTTTAGTGTAAGGTTGATGAAGTCATACATCTGACAGTGAGCATCTAGGGGAACTGCAGCTCTGCAGCTCCTATGGACAAGCCGCCATTGGATGTAACTAATGAACAGAGGAAATGTATTAGTGCCATGAATGTCTACATAGTTTATTGTGTACCCTGTTTTTAACCCTTTGACTGTTTCGGCCGTATTTATACGTCTTACGAGGCAGTGTTTCGGACGTATATATACTCAATAATTCTAGCGGCTTCAAATCAAGCAGGAGAAAGCTGGTAGGCCCACATGTGAGAGAATGGGTCTGTGTGGTCAGTGTGCACTGTATAAAAAAAAATCCTGCAGCACACAGTGCATAATGAGAAAAAAAACTCGGGCCATGTTTTTGGATTAAAACGCCGACTTTGAGTTGTATTTTCGTATAGTATTTATAATTGTATTCTTGTTTTCTTGGTCTCGTTTGATAGAATGTAAAACATATTACAGAAATAGAGATGATATTGATAAGTTTCACGGTGAAAACGACCTTGAAATTGAGTTCAAAATTGCGGAAAGGTTCGATGTTTACCAATGCTCAAGAGTAAGCAAATCATACCACACGCCCAGTACACATCAACTGGGGAGTCTGATATTCTTTCACTAGTGCACTGATATTATTTATACCATTTTTACGATAATGCAGTAGTCTGGATAACAGTAAATCTTCTATTTTTGGTGTAAATAAAAAATCAAAATAGAAAGCAAGAGTAATATAAGAGGGGCCTGGAGATGTGACTAATGAACAGAGGATATGTTAGTGTAGTGCTAAGAATGTCTGCTTTGTGTATTCTGGACCCTATTTTGAAATTGGCATCTTTTTTAAATTTGCATGAAATTGGCCAAATTGCCAATTTCTGACCACTTTATTGGGTAGTTGAAATCGGTAAATTGGCAGTTTCTTGTACCCAGTTGATGGAAAAGATGGAGTTCTAAAGAAATAGCTATGAGTTTGGTTGACTGAAACAATGGAATTAGCCAAAAATAGGGCTCAAAGTCGGCGAAATCGCTGATGCATATATATCACCGAGATTGCTAACTTTGCGAGAGCATAATTCCATATGTTTTCAGTCAAATTTCGTACTTTTGGTGTTATTACCATTGAGAAAAGATTCTGTCATTTCATAAGTATTTTTTTTTTTTTTTTTTTTTTTTTTTTTTTTCCAAAAAAATTTTGCTACATAGAATGACAGTTTCAGAAATGGGCTTGCAACAGTCAAAGGGTTAAATTGGCGGTTTTTAAATTTTGTTTGAAATTGGCCAAATTACCAATTTTTTATCACTTTATTAAGTAGTTGAAATAGTTAAATGGGCAATTTCTTGTGCTCAGTTGATAGAATGGAAGACTAAGAGTTTGGTCGACTGAAATAGTAGATTGGTCTAAAATAGGACTCAAAGTGGGCAAAATCGCTGATACGTAAATATCGCTGCGACTGCTGATTTTGTGAGATGGTAATTCTGTAGGTTTTCCATCAAATTTTGTACTTTTGGTTTCATTACCTTCGGAAAAAGATTCTCTATCATTTCATGAGAATTTTTTTTTTTTTTTTTTTTAATTCTTGCACTCTGAGAGCAATTTTCAGTTCTGGGGTCTGGAACCTTATTGTATTTTTCTCCCCCTCCTTTTGCTTATTGTATTCCCCCCCCCTTTTACTTATTGTAGTCCTCCCCTTTTTGCTTATTGTATTCCCCCCCCATCCTTTTTTTTTTATATATAACTTTCCTGTAAGTTCTTTTTAAAGCCCTCTTACTACAGTGGACCCCCGGTTTACGATCAGCTCCCAATGCTACCAATTATGTAAGTGTATTTATGTAAGTGCGTTTGTATGTGTGTGTTTGGGGGTCTGAAATGGGCTAATCTAATTCACAGTATTCCTTATGGGAACAAATTCGGTCAGTACTGGCACCTGAACATACTTCTGGAATGAAATAATATCATAACCTGGGGGTCCACTGTGTTTCTGACTTATTACTTAATCCATCATCTATCTTGGAAATCTCTTAAAGGACTTCCCTCCCTGAAACCTTTTTCCAATTATCTGTTCTTCAAAATATTCCTCTCATCTTTTAACAGAATTTTATACATTAGAAAACATAGAACATAAAACACTTGTCTGTTCTCAGGTGTAAATATATTATCATCTCTGATAATGGAGCCTATAAATCAGTGTACAGGTATTGTTATTGGAAAAGTGAAAAATAAAATCCAGACTTAAAGATCATATTAGGATTTTAAAAGATAGTAGATATGCATGTATTTCAGGAATACACAATAAATGGAATTAATTAAATTGACTCTATATTTATCAAAGTTATACATAAGATAGTAATATTTTTGTTTATTTTCTAGCGGAAGAGTATGGTGGTAATTTCATCACTGTAAAATCCATTAAAGACCAACCAGGGAAGATGGGATACTATTGTGAGGTAAGGACAGTAATATATTCAAGTGTTTATAATATGTCAATCATAGAACCAGTATCCAGGCTAATATGAATGAGTTGGTAATTCCTTGTAATATAAAGGAATGAGGTAATGAGTGTTCTCTTAGCATGTGGTGTTAACATATAACACCAAGTTGATACATAGAAGCTGAGAGGTTTGAAGTGACAAGTGATGAGGTGATCAGTTGGTTCTAGCTACAACCAGTGGCTAATTATCACACACTCAGCAAAGTATCAGACTCTTGTCTAATGGTAAAATTAGAGAAAAAATTAACTAAGTTGCAGATTTGTTTTTATTGGAAGTGACAGTCTACATATAGTACTTATTTGTAGTGATGGAAGTAGTTTCTGTTTTGTCTATGAAGATCCAGATGAAACCTTAAGATAGTTACATTATCTTTTTGGACCATTTCTGTTGACAAAGATTATATTTAACTTGAGCAACTTCTGAATTGCTAAAAGAATACTGTACCATACAAGTATTCCTTGATATATAGTGTATTGACATTGAAAAAAATATGTACATAATAGTGCACTGCTGCTTTTTAAATGTATGAAACTTGAAAAATGGTATGGAAGTGCAGAAAGGAGATGGTTGCATGAATTTATGGGAACATAAAGAGTATGCATGGAGGAATGTTGATGCAGATTCTTTTTTCAAAAACTAGATGAGGAGAGTATGTCGAGTCTGAGCAAAATCAATGAAAGAACAGAGGAGCACTGCAGTAGGTCTGTTGGCCTATACTAGACAGGTCTGGTTCACATCCACTCGTGTACCTGTCCAACCCATATTTAAATTAACCCAAAGTTCTGGCTTCAGTGATGCTGTTTGAGAGCTTGTTCCATTTATATACAGTACTACCCTGCTGTCAAATCATTACTTCTCTATATCTAAACTGTCACCCTGCCTCGGTGGGAGACGGCCGACTTGTTGAAAAAAAAAAAATCTAAACTGTCACATCTGGGCACCTCTTTAAAGACATTGATTATGTGTGAATGATGGTGAAAGTGTTTCTTACTTTTTTGGGCCACCTTGCCTCGGTAGGATACGGTTGATGTGTTGAAAAAAAAATTCTAAATCAAAATATGTCCAATATGAATCCATTACTATGAGTCCTGTCTTGGTTAGCTATTTTCAATACATTATTTATTATTATAATTATATCCCCTCACTTTATTTATTATTATAATTTCTTTCTTTCAACACATCAGCCGTATCCCACTGAGGCGGGGTGGTCCAAAAGGAACAACGAAAGTTTCTCCTTTTACATTTAGTAATACATACAGGAGGAGGGGTTACTAACCCCTTGCTCCTGGCATTTTAGCTGCCTCTTGCAACATGCATGGCTTATGGAGGAAGAATTCTGATCCACTTCCCCATGGAGATAACAGGAAATAAACAAGAAAAAGAACTAGTAAGAAAATAGAAGAAAACCCAGAGGGGTGTGTGTGTATATATATATATGCTTGTACATGTATGTGTAGTGTGACCTAAGTGTAAGTAGAAGTAGCAAGACGTACCTGAAATCTTGCATGTTTATGAGACAGAAAAAAGACACCAGCAATCCTACCATCATGTAAAACAATTACAGGTTTGTTTTACGCTCACTTGGCAGGACGGCAGTACCTCCCTGGGCAGTTGCTGTCTACCAACCTACTACCTAGAATTATTATAATTCTTTCTTTCAACACACCGGCTGTATCCCACCGAGGCGGGGTGGCCCAAAAGGAAAAACGAAAGTTTCTCCTTTTACATTTAATAATATATACAGAAGAAGGGGTTACTAGCCCCTTGCTCCTGGCATTTTAGTCGCCTCTTACTACACGCATGGCTTATGGAGGAAGAATTCTGTTCCACTTCCCCATGGAGATAAGAGGAAATAAACAAGAACAAGAACTAGAAAGAAAATAGCAGAAAACCCAGAGGTGTATATATATATATGCTTGTACATGTATGTGTAGTGTGACCCAAGTGTAAGTAGAAGTAGCAAGACGTACCTAAAATCTTGCATGTTTATGAGACAGAAGAAAAGTAGCAAGACGTACCTAAAATCTTGCATGTTTATGAGACAGAAAAAAAGACACCAGCAATCCTACCATCATGTAAAACAATTACAGACTGGGCGGATGCTATCTACCAACCTACTACCTAGGATTATTATAATTATAACCTTTTTTTTTTTTTTTTAATAATCTGGCTGTATCCCACTGAGGCAGGGTGACCTAACATGAAAAATTTATGTTTTTCTTTTTAAATTTAGTAATTTATACAGGAGAATGGGTTACTAGCCCCTTGCTCCTAGCACTGTAGGTGCCTCTTACAACACTCATGCCTTATGGAGGAAAAATTCTTTTCCACTTCCCATGGAGATGTTTTCCATTTGTATACGTTGATTATATCCTCCAACTCTGCATCTTTCCAGAGAGTTCAAATTAAGTCCTTCAGTCTGTCTTCTTAGGAAAGATTTCTGATACATGGGATCAGCTTTGTCATCCTGCTTTAAATTTTCCAGCACATATATATCCTTTCTGTAATATGGAGACAAAAACCAAATAAGATAATGGTAATGAGGCCTTATCCAGGATATATGAGGTTGAAGTATACCTTAAGGATTTCTGTTATTTACACTTTTTAATATGAAGCCAAGAATTCTATTAGCTTTTTGACATTTATGCACTGTTGTTTTTAAATTTCTGCTAACCATAAGTCCTAAAAGTTTTTCACATTCAGTGGAATAAGATCTACATTATTTTACTTAGAAGTGCCCTAGTTCTTTTCTTTTCCTAAGATTAGAACCTTTGAATTGTTTGCATTGAACTGCATCTGCCACTTCTTTGACCACAACATCAATCTATCCAGGTCATCTTCCACTTTCTCTTGTCCTCCTAGAAATTATTTAATGGCCTGTTTTAGAGTCATTAGCAAACTTACTTATGTCACTGTTCTCTTATCTATGTCATTTATATAAATTATGATAGCAAGGGTCTCCAATACTGACCCTGTGATGCACACTGCTTGAAATGAGTCCCCATTCTAATTTCTTTCAGTTTATTCAGATTCTCTTTTTTGTACCAGTTAACCATGTTTTAACCCAGGAGATAATTTCTCATCCCCCAGCATGTGCCACTACTGTATCAGTCCCCTGTATGGAACTCTTATCAAAGGCCATATGTATTATATCTTTCAAGGTGGCATCAGATTGCAGATATAATTAAAGAGAATCAGAAATTCAGGCAAAATCATGTAATAGTTGGTTTGGCAAGGTGTTATTGCACCATAGAACAAAAGTAAGGCTGAATGTTGACTTTAAGAAACTGTAGCCATTAGTCTTTAGAGTTTTGTATGCAAAAATGCATGAGAATGCAGTGATTGAGAAAGATAATAAATTACTTGGAAAACTTTCTAATTAGGAACAAGTCAGATTTCACAAAGGAAAAGGTGAAGTCGATCAGATATTTGTAGCAAGTTACTCGAGAGCAAAGTCATGAGGGAGATCTTAAAGTGTTTTGAGTTAGAAGCTGAAGGCTATGGTTAAATTTATTATTTTTTTTTTTTATTATCACACTGGCCGATTCCCACCAAGGCAGGGTGGCCCGAAAAAGAAAAACTTTCACCATCATTCACTCCATCACTGTCTTGCCAGAAGGGTGCTTTACACTACAGTTTTTAAACTGCAACATTAACACCCCTCCTTCAGAGTGCAGGCACTGTACTTCCCATCTCCAGGACTCAAGTCCGGCCTGCCGGTTTCCCTGAACCCCTTCATAAATGTTACTTTGCTCACACTCCAACAGCACGTCAATATTAAAAACCATTTGTCTCCATTCACTCCTATCAAACACGCTCACGCATGCCTGCTGGAAGTCCAAGCCCCTCGCACACAAAACCTCCTTTACCCCCTCCCTCCAACCTTTCCTAGGCCGACCCCTACCCCGCCTTCCTTCCACTACAGACTGATACACTCTTGAAGTCATTCTGTTTCGCTCCATTCTCTCTACATGTCCGAACCACCTCAACATCCCTTCCTCAGCCCTCTGGACAACAGTTTTGGTAATCCCGCACCTCCTCCTAACTTCCAAACTACGAATTCTCTGCATTACATTCACACCACACATTGCCCTCAGACATGACATCTCCACTGCCTCCAGCCTTCTCCTCGCTGCAACATTCATCACCCATGCTTCACACCCATATAAGAGCGTTGGTAAAACTATACTCTCATACATTCCCCTCTTTGCCTCCAAGGACAAAGTTCTTTGTCTCCACAGACTCCTAAGTGCACCACTCACCCTTTTCCCCTCATCAATTCTATGATTCACCTCATCTTTCATAGACCCATCCGCTGACACGTCCACTCCCAAATATCTGAATACATTCACCTCCTCCATGGAGGTAGGGCAAGTGTAAGAGTAATGATGTACCTAGCAATTGGTTGCAAGTATATTAGTATATTAAGGATGAAGTTTACATAGTTAATATACAGTAAGGAAGGTATTACCTACTGTATATAAAATCTATGGATTAAATATTACTGTAGATACATGACACTTGTCACAGTGATTCCCTCTGCCAGTCGTGCATACCTCGCAACTTTTTTATTTTTTTTGTTTTATTTCAACTTTACCACAGCTAACATGAATTTCAAAGGGTGCTGCACTAATAGTTCATGCAAATGTATTTCTTATATGTTGTTCTATTGGCATAAATACTCTAACCTATATAAAGAAATCATAAGGTGTGTCAAAGGAAATTATACATGTTACAGCAAATCCATTGGGTTTATTTAAAAAAATTCTGTTCCTGTGTTTATTTTGGATTTTGAACCATAAGTGCCACCTTGATAGTTCATACTGCTGTATTTCCTTAAGTATTGTATTTCTTTAATGGCATTAGACAATATCAGGGTACTGCTGTAATGGCAGTGTTGAAGTTCTGTAAGAAATCTATATCAAAATAAGGCTTTTGAGGTCTTGTAAATCCATTTTTTTTTTTTTCAATAGACTTGGCATTAAGTTTAAATTGCAAACACTGGACCAAAATTAATAAAGTTTAAATACACAGCAAAGGTATGCTAGAAAAAGTGTGTGGAGACCTGTACATTAAAATTGTAGCACATTAAAAAGAAAAATCTTACCAGTGTTGATTTTGATTATCATGCAATGAACACCATACTGATAGTTCATACTGTTATATTTGCCTAAGTGTTGTGCTACAGGAAGTTCCTACTTCCAGACACCCTCAGGCACACACAACCACACTTAAAAACTGCACTTAAGGAACCAGTTCAAATATTACCATCACCGAGTTTCAAGGTAAATGTGTGAAACATAACCGTCCTTTGTGGTGGTGTTTCCTATACAAGCAACTTGTATACAAGTTGGAAAACTAGACAGGCAACTCATAAGCTGACACATCTCCTGTATGGACATTAGTATTGGATTTCTGTAGATATTCTTCAATTTGAGTTGAGTGTTGCAAAAATATAGAAATTGCTAGAGTAACTTTCAGTGAAGTAGTAATAAGAATTACTGTGGTGTGCAAAAAATAACAGGACGACCATCACACGTTGCCTCAAGAAATCATGTGAACAAGCCTATCATTTTTTTTTTTTTGTATTTTTAATACATATTTGGTTTCATCCTAATGCAGTCTGTTCATCCTGTGTTCACGGTGCTTCCATATTTCTTGATATGACTTAGCAAAGTAAAATTAAGTTTTCCGAGTAACCTTTCTTCGACAAAACAGTTCCCTTATGATCTACTGGTTCATAATGTGTGGATTCATTAATTTGTTGGATTTTCTTTTACTACCTTATTAGTTAGAACTAGCCACCAGGGGTGTGTATGAGACTTGCCATGAATCGTTATGAGTAGTGTGGTACTGTGCAACATCATTAATACTTCACTTAATTAAATACATGTGCCTGTTTTTTTTTTTTATTATTATTAACTATTAGAGGAATACCTATTCTACGTTACGAACAGTATTTTATTTTATTGTAATTAGTCAGTTAATTAATATAAGTACAGTATAAGGTCACACTGGGTTGAGAGTAACATCATCAGTCGTACAGTAAAACTTTGTTATTCGTGTAATGGTTATTTGCTTGCTTTGTGTATTTACAGCAGGCTTTATGAATAAATCAGAGAAAATACTGCACTTGAGAATTCACAGGAACTCATCCACACAACTGCGAGCTGAAGCAGCCAGTTCTTCCATCACATGTCAACATAGGAAAGTTTCTGTTCTAGTTTTCAAATGCTGTACAAATATTTATGTACTGTACAAATATATTAATGTACAATTTGTAATGAAATATAAAAATTTTAGTCAAATTCGGGGACATAAGTGGAGAGGGATGCTCTCTTGTTATTTATCATTGCAGAGATGTCTGTACACCATGGTTTTCCAGGCTTGTAATTTTTGTCTCAAGTCTCACATGCTGTTGTCCCATTTCTGATACAGGTATCCCTAACTTAATGCAGTACATACATTTCAGGGGCCATGGTAGCCGTTCTGAGCTCAATCAGGTCATCAACGCTTCTTCAACATAATTATAATTTTCAGTACTGTTTACATACAGCAAATGTTTATAACACATTTGAGATTACTGATAGTAATGGGATACCATATTTTTAACACACTGGCAATCTTCCACTGAGGTAAACTTATACTGACTTGTGTGCTGTAGTGCACATGTTACTTCACTATTACATTGTGCATTATTTCACTTAAGTTCTAGACCAGTGAAGGGAGGCTTTTTTGTATTATTATTATTATTATTTTTGAGAGAGAGAGAGAGAGAATGAAAACATAACAATGGAGAGTGAAAGTGCATATTTGTGTGTGGTTGCCCATGGAAGATTCAACTGCCACAGTAGCTAGATATTATGGTGTTGGTGGTAAGTCCACATTGCACTATGCTATACTAAATAATATACATGTATACTTATGGCAAATATGACATGTTGTAGTGCAGGGTGGGTTAAAGGTAATGTTAAATGTACATAACATTAACCTAGTGGAGATGATAATATGCCTGACTGTGAACTGACCATATGCAGTCTCTTCTGTTTTCTCTGTTATACTCATTAACACAAATCTGTATTACAGCTACATTGTTACACCACCATTAAACTACACCCACTCTGCTACATTACTTTCAGTTATTTATAAATTGTGATACACATGAATATAATTTCCATGATGAATCATTTACACAAGAAATTGATTCACATGTTTTACTGTCTGTAAATTATTTGAAATTTATGAGGAAGATAACAAGTGTATAAGACAGAGAGAAAGAGTCCAAGAAGACTTGAGTAGACTGGAAAATAGCTTATGTAAGCTCTAGTATATGATGAAGTTCCGTCCAGTTTATTAATCCCTCGTGCTGTGTATACTGGAAAGCTAAAACGAGGAGCAGTTGTCCATATTTTGGAGGGCAAAGCAAATAAGTGAAGCTGCTTCATCCATTGTGTGGAGAAATAGCTTAGTCTGAGAGTCTGTCACTTAAAAGTTTTCTTAATGGACACCACTGCTTCCTGCCCAGATGACCGGACTAATGGTCACCCCAACGTTAAGATAAACTTGCTGTCTCTTAACCTAACTTCTTACTACAGAACCTAGACCAGAGTGTGATTCTTGCCTTTAAAGTGTATTATACCATGGTCACTTTCTGCCGCGTTATAAATAGGGTTGTTCCAATGTATCGGTATCAGTATTGGTGAGTATCGGCCAATTTTGATGGTAATTGTATCAGTGGGAATAGGCTAATTTTGATGGTTTCGGTATAGTACTAAGATTGGTATCGTCCTATTACTTATTATAAATACATATGGTTGATAGCTATCCAGCGCTTAGACTTCAGCAAGTGTTAGAAATACTGCACAGTTGGTTGCTATATAATAATTACAAGAAAGGAATTAATAAAAGTGAAGAGGTTGATATCAGCACATGTTGGGAAAAGTGTCAGTATGTTCAGGAGCTTCCTTCAGTGTTAACAAGAAAGTGAAAAGGTTAATGAGGACAATGTGGCAGCTTGGAGGAAAAAGTTTTTAAGCTATGGGGGAAGCAGACATGGAGCAACTGTTTCCATCACACAGTGTAGAACTAACAAATGCAATGTTGAACTCATGTGTGGAAGACAGACTGACTGGGGTGAACATGGGAATATGCTTTTGAAAGCTAAAAGAATAACTGACTTTAATGTTTCGTTTTAAAGTAGACGTAGCATCTTAGATTAAACAGTGAAAAAGATCGTGAATTTCAAGTGAGGTGGACGCTGCATGTTTACCCAACATTGAAGGCTTAGTAAAACCTGCGGAATTTAGCCAGGCAGAAGCTCATAACACATTTTATAAAAGTCAAAACCTCATCCACCAATTTTGGCAACATGATAGCAACTGCCTCACCCCACCACAACAACCATCACCGATGAATTGTATGTCAACGCTCTCAAGGGAGTCGTTCTTTTGACTTCCACCATCACGCCATCAAAATATCATCAAAAGTAAGTGCTTATATAATTATTATTTTTTATTTATTTGCTGTGTGTATTTTGTTTAATTTATGTTGTGGCAGTGATGAGGAATATAATTTATGCAGCTGCCAGAAGCATAACCCTCACGAATAACAAAGTTTTACTGTAGATAAAAACAAATGACTTTGTCGTGTGTATTCTTATCCCACTGTATGGAGTCATCTTCTACTCTATCATTTATTACAATATTGTTCTACTTTTTCATCAATGTGTTGAAAAATTATTCTTGTATAGCCTTTGTCTCATTTGGCTGTATAGTTTCCATCCAAGTCTTCTACTAGTTGTTTCTTTAGTATGTGTATGTCCTGAAGTATTTTGAATTTTACATCATGTCCTCTCTTGTACTTTATTCTTCATAGATATGAAGCTTAGCTTTCTTATTTTTTTTCTCATATATCATTCTTCTCAACTCAGGCACCTGTGTGGATACTATATAATGTTCGTGTTTGACTAGGTGAAGGCTCCACACTGGTGCTGCACATTCAAGAAATGATCTCGTGTATTAGGCAGAATGTCTTAAACATGTCTTTATATAGGTTTTTGAATGTTTTTCTTATATTTGCAAACTTCTACTGGTATTTCTCTGGGTATCTGTATTTTAGGGAAAAGCTTTAGGGTAATGATACTCTTGTTTTCTGTTAGGTTTCATGAAGTTTTTTCCACATAGTACTCTGTCTTCAGATTTTACTAGGATTAAACTTCAATAATCACATATTTGACTATTCCTATAGTCTGTTGAGATATTTTCCCGACCTTCTGCCATAATTATGTTGCCACTGTCAACAAATAAGGATATATATCGAGTTTATTTCTTAGGGTAAAGTGTAGGGGTTACCAAGTATAATTCAGAGGGCTGTGGAGGAGTTGAGGTGGTTTAGGCCTTTAGAGAGGATGGATCAAAATAGGATGACTAGTAGGGTATATAATTCTCGGGTGGAGGGAATTAGGGTTAGGAGTCATCCAAGGAAGGGTTGAAGGGAGAAAGTAAAGGAGGTTTTGAGTGCTTAGGGGCTTGAACATCCACCAAACTTATGTGTGAGTGTTAGATCAGCATGAGTGGAGGCAAGTGATTTTTATGACTTGACATGCTGTTAGTGTGTGAGCAAAGTAAAATTTATGAAGGAATTCAGAGAGGCCAGTTAGCAGGACCTAAGTCCTGGAGGTGGGAAGTACAGTGCCTGTACTCTGACGAAAGGGTGAGGATGTTGTAGGTAGAGAGCCATCGGAGCCGTGATGTCAGCATGCTTCTTGCAGGACGATGAATGAATGAATGGTGAGGAATGTTTCTTCTTTTTGGGGGGGGGAGGAGAGGGGTATAGTTTGATCCATGCTAGTAACTGTAAGGTGTGTAATATGCAAGTTTGTGTGAGGTGGACAAGCCCTGAGGTGTGCTTTCAACGTCATTTGAAACTTTCATTGAGGTTCAGCAGCATCTGTTCTTTGTAAAAATAATACATGACTAAATTAGAGTAATCATCATTACTTTCCATTGCCATTCACAAATACCATGCTTGTTATAAGCTTGCAGTTAATGTAAAGAATGTATTGTTAGTAATAAATGTTGAAGTGTCCCAGACATTGTTGTGGGACTAAGTAGTGCGTTATTTGCCATCACTCCCGATCTCTTCTTTCCTCCCAGTAAATCACCTCTTAAAAAAAAATTCCTGTAGCCCTTCTTACAATCTGATAGCCTTAACATGTATTACCAGTAAGCCACACTTATTGCTACTGTATTAATAAGAAGAAGAAGCATGCAGTACCATTTATTTCCACAAAATGTTGTTGCCTTTACGTGGTATGGTTTGTTTGCAGTCGTGTCATTACGATTTTGTGAGTCACAGTAACATAAAAATTCTACTTGACTGTGTATTTTAATATTCAGTAATGCAGAGCTTAATGTAAAGTTTCAATTAAAGTAAGGAATAGATTGTATTGTTAATAAATGTTGATCTCCCATATGTGATGCAGTAACAAGGTCTTGAATATTGCAGACTTCTGCTCTGCCACTTGCTTGCCACTTTACACCACTTCCCTCTTGTTCATTCAGTTATCATATTCTCAAATTCAGTAGGTGTGTGGATGCCACCTCACTTAGAATTTTATACACTGGCTGTCACCCACCGAGGCAGGGTGACCCAAAAAAAGGAGAGAAGTTTTTCTTTTTACATTTAGTAATTTATACAGGAAGAGTTACTAGCCCCTGGTTCCTGGCATTGTAGTCACCTCTTATGACATGTATAGCATAAGGAGAAAGAATTCTTCTCCACTTCCCCACGGAGAACTCTTAGGATTGAAAGCTTAGTATGTGAATTGTGTGTCTCCTGCAACTTCTGGTTCATAATGCAGTAGTTATTTTTACAAATTAATTGATTTATTACTGTACATAACACTTCTTTCTTTATAAACTTTTTTGTTGGAAAAGTGCAATAAATGAAAGCATCTCTATAGGTAAACAATCTGCACAGAGGTGTAACTTCATGTTGTTCACGTACAATAATTTTTTAGTGTTGAAACAACACCAAGGAAAAAGTAAGGTGATGAGAGTATCAAATGATTTAGATAAAGAAAAATTGGATATCAAATTGGGGAGGAGGAGTATGGAAGAAGTGGATGTTTTCAGATATTTGGGAGTTGACGTGTCAGCGGATGGATTTATGAAGGATGAGGTTAATCATAGAATTGATGAAGGAAAAAATGTGAGTGGTGCATTGAGGTACATATGGAGGCAAAAAATGTTATCTATGGAGGCAAAGAAGGGAATGTATGAAAGTATAGTAATACCAACACTTACATGGGCGTGAAGCTTGGGTCGTAAATGCTGCAACAAGGAGGCAGTGGAGATGTCCTGTTTAAGAGCAATGTGTGGTGTAAATATTATGCAGAAAATTCGGAGTGTGGAAATTAGGAGAAGGTGTGGAGTTCATAAAAGTATTAGTCAGAGGGCTGAAGAGGGTTTGTTGAGGTGGTTTGGTCATTTAGAGAGAATGGATCAAAGTAGAATGACATGGAGAGCGTATAAATCTGTAGGGAAAGGAAGGCGGGGTAGGGGTCATCCTCGAAAAGGTTGGAGGGAGGGGGTAAAGGAGGTGTTTGGACTTCCAGCAAGCGTGCTTGAGTGTGTTAGATAGGAGTGAATGGAGACAAATGGTATTTGGGACCTGACGATCTGTTGGAGTGTGAGCAGGGTAATATTTAGTGAAGGGATTCAGGGAAACCGGTTATTTTATATAACCGGACTTGAGTCCTGGAAATGGGAAGTACAATGCCTGCACTCTAAAGGAGGGGTCTGGGATATTGGCAGTTTGGAGAGATATATTGTGTATTTTTATATGTATATACTTCTAAACTGTTGTATTCTGGGCACCTCTGCAAATTATTGATTATGTGTGAGTGAGGTGAAAGTGTTGAATGATGATGAAAGTATTTTCTTTTTGGGGATTTTCTTTCTCTTTGGGTCACCCTGCCTCGGTGGGAGACGGCCGACTTATTGAAAAAAAAAAAATCACAATTCACATATCATGTCCATATACCAGAACATAACCTCTGCATATAAGAAATGATGAGTACACCTCTTTTAATGAAGTGAAACTGTAGTACATAAAACATTTTCCACTGGCATAATAGTCGGTCTTTAATTTTTGTCACAAGAACATATAGTAGTGGCAAGTAAACCTTAAAAATCTCTTCTTATGTTTAGTATATACTTATTTTTACATTCCTGTTTAGTTCTCAACTGTTTGTATTTTTGTAATATTTTTAATTTAGGAGACCTAGACTAAGACCAGGCTGAAAGTGGATATAAGTAAAAGTAAATAATGACACTGGTGAGAGAAATCCATTTTGCTTGGTCAGTGTAAATAAAATTGGATGGGATTCTTTTGAGTTTAAATGCCTCAGTTGTGTTATCGATGATAAAATAAGTTTGACTAGTAAGGTTGAGAATGGAATCAGGTAATAAACTTGGGAAATACAGTGGAAGCCATGGCCAGGGAGGGCAGCATGATGGAGTGTTCCAGTTCTCTGGATAGATGATCAAACTTCATACAGTAAAGTGTTTGAATGTGAGTTAGAGGGTAGAGGGCAGGATTAAGGAGATGATAAGTGTATGAAGAGCACTCAAGAACTGGCAAGGAATACAACTGAGTGAAAGCAGCTTCATAAAGGTTTAACATGAGTCAGTCAGTTTTGGTTACTGTTTATGTGGAGTCCTCCACATCTAGCCTACCCTCCCCATGTAATTGGGAAATTGACTGTTGAGGATGATAGTAGTCAACCAGATTGTTGTTGTAGTTAAAGATGAGGATGAGAATATCTCACTCCTTCATGCACTGTTGATGCTAAATGTTTGATGTACATTATATAGCAGGTAGTGGCAACTGCCTCATCTTCCTCCTCTGTGGTCTTACATTTACACCAAATTATTATTATTATTGCAGTATGTAATTATCATATATACAGTATGTGCAGCATCATTTCTTAATGTGTGTTAGTAATTCATTGCATTATTGCTCTAATGAGTATAGCTTTCAAGAGATGCATTTATAGGTTTAGCAACATCGTTATACCATTAAGTTCAGCTCGAGTAAATGTTTTACAGTAAGCTTTTTTGATTTAGTTCCATGAAGAACTTCTATAAAAAAAAATTGTTCTTTGGAGTTTGCAATGAGTTTTTTGATTGAAGCGAATCACGGATATCATGGTCACAGTCTGTGTACATGATAACCTTGACTCTTCCATTTTAGAAATACTCTACTGATAAGAAGAGAGAGAACTTATTGTCCTAGTGACTGCTTTTCTTTTTAATGTGTGATTCAACTTAATTTTTTATAATTCTTAAAGTATTTCCAGTAACATTGTATGTTTTCATGATTTGCAGCTTTGCTATGCAGAAATGAATGCGAAGAAATCCTTGGAGCTGCACTGTGGTGGTATGAAACATTTAAAGGTAACACAATGCTTGAGAGTAAAGGATGGTAAATATAAATTGATTGTTGAGTAAACATTGGCCAGGGAAGGCTGCTTTACCACATACAATACTGTATTTGTATCTTCATAACTAATGTTGTAAAATGCTATTGTTGTCATGATTAAAACAATACATAGATTTATGATAGTGATATATGATAATTTTATGTGCAAATATACATATAAATATCTTGTATTATAAAAAATTATGGCACCAAAAAAATTAGATAAAAGAATACCTGGGATCAGAATAAATAATAATAATGCAGTAAATGCAATAAAATTAGGCTGTATATTAAAACCATAATGGGCATAAGAGAGAAGACATTGCATCGTTATTTCCAATCTGGCATTCCACACTGGTGAATGTCTGTAATCTGGTACCAAGCAATTGGCACTAGTATTTTGCCACATTACATAAAGCATTTGTACAATAAACAGTTTGTGCCTGCGATGTCACCAGTGTTTTGCCAAAGTATACAAAAATTTACTTCATAAGAGTTGTCTTGTAGGCATTAGTTACATTTATTGTACCAAAACATGAACATGGTAATGACTATCACACTGGCACCAAATTACAAACATTGCCAGAGTATGGAGACTGTTGGACTGGTGACGTTGTAATGTATTCAGTGACAGAACTGCTGCTGCATCGGTGAGAAATATGATCTGTGAATATGTTGGCAGTGACCCTAGATTTAAAGCAGTAGTATTGGTGCCAGCTACTCACAATCCTTGTTTCACAAGGTTTTGCAGTCGATGTTTTGCGAGATTTGAAAACTTCCTTAGTATGTATACAACACAGATGAAGAATGTTGAAAATCAAGAATTATAAAACACTCGAGAAGGAATAATATGCAATAAAATTGAAGTTAAGTGATTTGAAAAGTAATAATGTTGGACTTTTCATTAAGAAAGTTCTTGTTAAGACAAAGGGAAAAGTAAAAGAGTATGTTAAGGTGCATTAGACAAGCTTGAATGTTATTAAATTTGAAGTTTAGAGAAGTAAAGTGTGAGAGTAGGAAAGTAGTTTTCTTAACATAATTGCATTAATACTTGTCTTGACTAGCTAACAATACCTATCTAGTGGGGTTATTAAATCATTGAACTGGATCATAATCATTTTGTATGCAGAATATGTAATGAGCAATCCTCTACAAGACTTAGTGTTTAGAAAAAAACTCTTTGGTAGTAATTCTTTAGTAATAGATTCCAGACACCAGGCCATTATTCTTCCTAAGTCATTTTTCTACACTACAGATATTTTACATTTTTATGTACAGTATATCATAGGAGTTTCAAGTGTATTTCTTCAAAATTAAAGAAAGAGCACCCTTTAATAAGTGAATATTTAAAATAATATTAAATTTAAATAGAATGAACAATTCTCATGTTATAAAATCATTCAACTTTTTATTTACTAATGAAAATTTTAAGTTTAGATACCTTAACCAGACAACAAATTACCAAATGTATGAATGAATACCCAGTGTTTGCCTTAAGGATTATTTTTTACCTAAACCACTCCTGACCTCATATTTTTATTTTTGCACTTTCCTTTCCGTGGCGCAGTCTTGCTTCTGGCAAAACAGTCATGGAGTGAATGATAGTGAAAGTGTTTCTTTTTTGGGTCACCCTTCCTCATTGGGAGATAGCCAGTGTGTTATAAATAATAATAATATTACCAAATCTTGGTTGCACACATTGATACTGTATTTCTCGGGTCCTTTAATTCACACATGTACAAGATTAAACTTAAACAACTGTACTTTAGGTTGGATATTTAGAAGATATATTCATAATTACAGTAAAGTAGACCATCAGAATTCTTTATGGCCTTGGGAAAAGTTAACACGTGTACCTTTTAAGTCCCAAGAAAATAACTTAGGAGATGTGCAACCAATATGCAGTTCACTATTTACCTGTTTGTGGTTGCAGAGGTCAAGTTTCAGATCCTAGCCCTGCCTTTCAACTAGCCACTTGGCAGATTCACTCCCTCCTTGCCTCATGTGCCCTATTGTACCTGCTTTTAAAACTATGGAGCCTTCCTTGACCACTTCATCGAGATCATTCTACTTCCCAACCACTATGAGACTGAAGAAATACTTGCTGATGCTCTGTCTCTTTTAACTTCCAGCTGTCCCTGAGTACCTGTTTCTCACTTCTCAAGCACCCTGTCTGCCCTGTCAATTCCTCTGAGTACTTTGTATGTATTATCATGTCTTCCCTGGTTATTCTGTCCTCCAGTGTTAGATTCATTTCCATTAGCTTCTCTTTGTGGCTCATACTCCTTAGCTCCGGAACAAGCCTTATTCAAACTTATGCACTTCTCCAGTTTCTTAACATGCTCTTTCAGGTATGGGTTTCATACTGGTGCTGCATACTGCAAAATGAGCCTTAGGTTTGTTGTACTATAAGGGCCCAGAATGGCTCTTTGTTAAGATTTCTGAAGACTGCTTTTAGATTTGACAGGAGAGTGTTGGCTGCCAAGGTTATTTGGTTGTGAGCCTTTAGTGTTATACTGGACACTGTGATCACCTCTAGGTCTTTCTCTTGGAACAAAGTCTGTAGCCTCTGTCTGAGTCTGTACTCTGTGTCTGGCCTTCTTTTCCCTTCCCCCATCTTTATTACCTTGCATTTGCTGAGTTTAAATTCAAACATACACTTATCTGACCAGTTGGAACTTTTCCATGTTTTTTTCTCCTTATTAGTTTTACATAATCAGTAAACAGGGATACATTTGACTCAATTCCTTCTGGAATGTCATTCACATAAACCAGAAACATTCCTTGCAGAACCCCCATTCTTCCACATTCTTACATCTCTTCCCTGACAATAACTCTTGGCTTCCTTTCCCTAAGATATTCTTTGATCCACTGGAGTACATTCCCTATATTCCTGCCTGCACCTCAGGTTTTGCACCAGCCTCTCATGGGGGTACAGTATCAAATGCATGTGTTTGTATGTATATATATTTGTATATATTTATATATGTATGTTCACATCTGATGGGTTTATTTAATTGTTCATGTGTAAGCAGTTAATCTAGAGGAAGTTTATTTATATATAAACATGTTGATTTTTTAATTCATTCAAATGTTTATTCTATTCATCTTCTAGTGTATACTGTTCTCTCTTTCCATTTTGAACTTGTGTTTGGAGAAACTTTTTACATATCACATACAAATCTATTACAAAATATTATTTTTGATTTAGTTTCAAGGTATTCATCCTATTATGGTAAGGATATTTTGTTGTAACCTCTATAAACAAGCTTTTAATTTTCTAATTTCTTTATTTTTCACTGGTTAAAATTTCTATATAATTTTCATTTTTTTTATATTGTGCATGAATATGTTCATAGAAGTTAGATGTGTACAGGGACGGGCATGCATTGCTACTAATATTGTTTATTGGTAGAAAATTTTGGGTATAGAAACATCATGTTATTCCAAGCTTTCAAAGGTGATATTTTGAATTCTCTCCATTTGTAGATTGTTACTTGTAACTTGGTTCTTGAGGTACTGTATAGGCTCAGGACACCTTACTGTTGCTTGACCTCTCAGTCTGAACTTATGAAAGGTCAGGGCACAGTCATATAGGTTTTATTATTTTGAAAATTTACCGAAAGTTAAAATACTTTTGTCAAGTAAATGAATAGTTGAGTGACACCATTATTAATATGATGTATGAAGGGGTTGTTTTAATCAGTGCAAGACAGACTTGGAGTCCGTTTTCGCTGGGTAAAACGATTAGCCTCCATTTGTAGTGAAGTGTTTTATACATTTACGTATTATACTTATTTATGGACTTTCCTAACTATATGCATACTTCATATGAAGACCTAATGAAAATATTGAGGATTTTTGCAACCAGAATTATCTGGATTTTAGTGTATTTAGTATTGGTTGTGTATGTAACTATTGAATTAACATTAAACACTAGCTCTGGTGAAAGAATATATTATTACTAGTGACTGGCAACTTTAAACAAACATGCATTAATTGAATCTTAAATGGTTATATGTCTAGTATACATAATTCACAATATTAGTTAAATTCAACTGAGTTTGAGGACCTTTTATTAACAATAGTCAAATTGTGTATGTGTGTGTGTGTCAATGATACCCATATGGTAATTACAAAGATATGGAATACGTTGTTAAATGGACTATTGAGTGTTTTCATTTTTGGTCTTGTCTTTTGAGTTAGGTTAGGTAGGATTCATCAGAAAGGAGGACATTTGTCTACTGCCGTGGGTCTGGGTCATATGATGATCCTCCACTGGAGCTTTCGGTCATCTGACCGAGACCTTACACTGGTTTACTGGTTCACCCCTTTAAAAAAATTTATTAATTGTTTGTGTGATATTTGCCAACTGTTTGATAGTCTTCTGAGTGTTATTCATCAACTGCTTGATCAGATCTATGTCAGATAAGAAATGTGTTAGTAGCAGGATGTGTGTTGATTTTAATGGATAAAGAATATCTTATTTTAAGTAATTGTTATGCATTACTGTATGAGTGAATTTTTAGAGGTGAGACATTAATTTGCTTGGTATTATGTTTATTATAGTACTGATGTGCATAGTAATATCAGTGGTGTGAGTCTAGTATAAATGCACAGTATAATGTCCAATGTGAATAATATACTTGTGTGTATGTATGTATGTCAGTGTATGAAGGCAGCCATTTAAAATTGGGAGCATTCATTAAATGGTTGGACAATTTGTATTTGGATAACATGGTGTAAATATAGCGTTTTAACCATTTTATGACAAACTTTTAAGTGTTTTCATTAGGCGAAGCAGTTTCCCTGTCTATAAGAGGCTTTTCTAGTACTTTTGTATTATGAAAGCTTATAGTTATGTGCATTAACCCATATAGTGATATATGTGGGTTATTGGTGTGAAGTTGGGGATGATCCGTTGGCAACTCTTTTACATTTTTCAGCAGAATGCTGCTATTGCTTTAAAACATTGCCACAGCAGTGTATTGCTTTACAGTTAGTGAACTTTAACTAGAGATACAACGGCTGTAGAAATGCACATTGTTGTGTAAAAGATCAAATATAAGTTTTAAGTGAGTGTGCTATTATCGTATAAATATACTTCAGAAATTATTTGATACTCTAGAACATTTTTAGATTCCACCAAGCAATTACTATATTAAAAGGTTGTTTCAACAAGCTGGAAATTGTTATACAAGATTTGTTAATAACACAAAGATAGAACACTGGTATTGATCACACAAGTTGCAGTAGTTGCTTCTGAAACTACTACAAATTTTAAAAGACTTACAGATTAAATTCTGAAGACAGAACACCTTGAGTAGAGCTCTGTGCCTCTGGCTACAAAGAGGCAGCAGTCACTAAGTAATATAGATTAAGAGAGCTGACATCACTAGAAGGCTGAAGGATTAGAGGAAACGTGATCACAGCAAACAAGATGTGCAAAGATGCAACACACAAAGTTGATAGGGACAGATTATTTGACATTGGAAACTCTTTCAGGCTTAATGCAAAAAGTAATTCAGAGGTGGATTAGAGTTCACAGGTGAAGACCTAGATACAAAATTAGGTAATTAGGTAAATGAAGAAGAGGGTAGAAGACATGAAAGCAAGAACACAAAATAATGGGAAAAAATTCAAGGTGAATAATCCTTTTCTAATCATCATTGTTATTATTTATAAGTTTGCAGATTTTGTTTGTATAGTTTTTTTTTTTTTTTTTTTTTTTTTTGAATGTTAAAGCATTTCATTTTTCCTCTGGGGTGGGGGTGGGGGGGGATGACTATCCCAGGTGAGTGGGTAAATATATTCGTCTCTGAGTGAGTGACTAGGAAATGTTTTGTTAGAGTGAAGGACAGTTAAGGCAGCCTGTACTCTATTCATAGAAAGTACTGTAATTACTCAAAAATAAATTACAGTAACATTAAAGCTTGTCCAATTATAGTAATAAATGAGATAAAACCAAACAGTATTGCATCAGGAAAATGAATATGATTAATTTCTGGAAAAACAGTATTAAGGTAAATGCAAAGTAATAGAAAAACACTGGTAAAGAAGTCTTTCTGAATAAACCATACCACGGGCGGGGATAGAACCCACGGTCAGAGAGTACCAAAACTCCAGACCATCGCGTTAGCCACTGGACCAGCTAGCCACAATAAGATTCGTCCAACTAGGTATATTTCTACACCATAGGCCTCTTCAAGGGGGGCTCCTTGTTGTGGTGAAGAGGCTCTTGGTCTGAGGAATCAGACCTGTTGGTCTCCTTCCTCAGACCGAACCCAATTACCCCCCAATCCCCCCTTCCCTATCCCATCCTCCCCTTTTTCCTTTCCTCCTCCTCCTCCTCCTCCCCACCCCTCCCTTTTGCCCTTCTTCTTTTTGGCCTTTGGGATTTCTCCCACAGGCGCGCTAGTTCCTAGGTAGGGGAAAGGATACCAGGGTCCATCCCATTCCGTTGAGGTTCTTGGCGGTGGCGTAGTTTGCCGTTGAATCTGGATCGCCTGGGGATGTCCCGATCCCTCTCCGGTATCCCGGAGTAGCTTTGGGTGTCTTTCGGGCGACGGGTGTATCTCTGGAAGCCACCTTTCGGATTCCGGGGGTGGTGGCTGAAGGAGGTATGCTTTGTGGCGGATATCCGGCCGCCCTCTCTTTTGTCCACCGAGGTAGCTCGGCAGATGTGAGGTTGCTATCCCAGATTGCTGGTTTACCGGCATGAAGGGTAGGGTATGGCACGGGTTCCATGCTGCATCTGTGCTACTAGCGGTGCTGAGGTCCTCTTGGGCGCGGAGGGAGATTTCCGGCCCTTTCATTCCTCCTGGGAACTATTCCTCCCCGCTCCCCCCTTTTTTTATTTTTTTTATTTTTATTTTCTTTTCTTCTTTCTTTTTTTTTCTTAAAAACAAAAAGCAAAGGAGTAACCTAACCATGGAGAAGCCAATCCATGAACCCACTACCCCCGGGCCCCTTCTTGATACCGCACCCCATTCTGACCCTGCCTTGTTTTTAGACCACTCTTTGGACACTCCTGATCCCCTGTACCTCTTGCTGGTGCTGTTTCCTCACCCGCTTCAGGTACCGGGGCTTCGACTGACTCCTTCGATTTGTCTGACCTCCGCTCTCCTTTGACTATGCTTCCGGCCTCTCCCTCTGCGGTACGGCAGCTTTCGAATCACCAGCCCATTTCACGCCGGACCAACTCTGGTCCTACTCCCAAACGCCAACATCAATCTCCTGATGATGCTCCATCGTTACCTTCCCATTCTACTCAGAAAAGACCGACACGTCATGCACTCCCTCTCCACGCTCAGTTTCAGACCACACAATGGACTAAATTCTTTACTTTAAGACCAACTTCTTCTGCCTATCTTTCTGACCATAGTATTGGCAAAGCGCTCCTGCGTCATGTTGGTAGAGATATTTCATTTCATGCTCTCAAGAGCGGTACACGCATCATCACTGTCCAGAATGCTACCCAAACTCATGATCTTTCTCTCCTTTCGAATATCGATACTACTCCTATCACTATTGAAAAACATCTTTCTCTCAATTCTTGTAGTGGTACTGTCATTCGACCCCATACCATAGTCCAACAGAATTTCCAGTCATGTGGCAATGACATTCTTGAACAGCTGGAACTCCAGGATCTCCCAATCCTCAAAGTAGACACTTATGTCCTTCCTGCCCGTGGACGGAGACGTTACCCTTGCAATGTGGCTCGTTTAACTTTTGACAGCCGAGAACTCCCGTCCTCTGTATATGTCGCGGGACATCGGTTACAAGTTCGAAAGGTGATACCTACACCGCAACAGTGTAGAAATTGCTGGCGTTTTGGTCACCCAGCGAAATATTGCAGATCTATGGCCGAATGCCCAGTCTGTGGTGCCGATGACCATTCTAATACATCTTGCAGTCAACCTCCATCTTGCCTTAATTGTAATGAAGCTCACCCTTCGTACTCCCGCCGTTGCCAGGTCTACTTAAATGAACGTGAAATCCGTTGCCTCAAAGAGGCAGAAGGTCTTCCTTGTGCTATGGCAGTTACTCATCTCCGTCTCCGAGGGAGATTACCCCATGTTTCTTATTCTCGTGTTTCAAAATATCCCCCCACTTCTGGGGTCCCATCTTCTGCAGCCTCCTCTGTTGTTACCCCTCCCATAGTCACTCCGGCATCTAATCCTTTTGCTGTCCTTGGCTCTGATGTCCCGACTACAACTCAGTCTGTTCTCACATCTTCGCGTCCTTCCTCACAAGCCCCAGTATCGACAAGACCTCGTACGACACCATATACCAATCGCCCCTCTACTTCTCAGAAGTCCAAAAAATCCACATTGCTCAAATCTTCTTTGCCCCTTCCTTCCCTTCTTCCACCTCCACACTTTACCTTTCCAGTCTCTGTGCCTAGTTCTTCCCCTCTCTCTGGCTCTATTACAAGTGTGGAGATTCACCCTCCTCCTCATACTATGCCTTCCACCCCCATCCCCTCCCAAGTTTCTCCCTCTTCTGCCACCTCCCAGGTTTCTGCCTCTTCTGTCCCCCCCCCCACACTTCATCTCCAGTCCCTTACACTCTTTCGTCCCCCTCTACTTTGGTACAGTCCATTACTGTCCCAATCTTTACTCACCCTCCCCCTTCTACCTCCAATATGGTCTCCCATACATCTTTGAATTCAGAAACATTGGAAGCCATTTCAGAATATATTGCAGAGACTAAACCTTCAATGGACACTGATTCACTTCCTGTTCCTTCTCTTCCCTCTCCTCCATCTTCACAACCCCATTCTTCACAACGCTCCGTTCCTTTGCTGCTTGAACGTCTTCCAATGCCACCACACGTTGACTTTTCTAACCCCTCTAGTCCGTAGGTGCCTTTCCCTACGGATTCCTGGTATTTTCTTCATCGCCAATCATGGCCTTTTTTTTTTTTTTAACAAGTCGGCCGTCTCCCACCGAGGCAGGGTGACCCAAAAAAGAAAGAAAATCCCCCCCAAAAAAATACCTTCATCATCATTGAACACTTTCACCTCACTCACACACAATCACTGTTTTTGCAGAGGTGCTCAGAACACAACAGCTTAGAAGCACATACCTATAAAGATACACAACATATCCCTCCAAACTGCCAATATCCCAAACCCCTCCTTTAAAGTGCAGGCATTGTACTTCCCATTTCCAGGACTCAAGTCCGACTATATGAAAATAACCGGTTTCCCTGAATCCCTTCACTAAATATTACCCTGCTCACACTCCAACAGATCGTCAGGTCCCAAGTACCATTTGTCTCCATTCACTCCTATCTAACACGCTCATGCACGCTTGCTGGAAGTCCAAGCCCCTTGCCCACAAAACCTCCTTTACCCCCTCTCTCCAACCCTTTCGAGGACAACCCCTACCCCGCCTTTCTTCCCCTATAGATTTATATGCTTTCCATGTCATTCTACTTTGATCCATTCTCTCTAAATGACCAAACCACCTCAACAACCCCTCTTCTGCCCTCTGACTAATACTTTTATTAACTCCACACCTTCTCCTAATTTCCACACTCCGAATTTTCTGCATAATATTTACATCACACATTGCCCTTAAACAGGACATCTCCACTGCCTCCAACCGTCTCCTCGCTACTGCATTTACCACCCAAGCTTCACACCCATATAAGAGTGTTGGTACTACTATACTTTCATACATTCCCTTCTTTGCCTCCATAGATAACGTTTTTTGACTCCACATATACCTCAACGCACCACTCACCTTTTTTCCCTTATCAATTCTATGATTAACCTCATCCTTCATAAATCCATCCGCCGACACGTCAACTCCCAAGTATCTGAAAACATTCACTTCTTCTATACTCCTCCTCCCCAATTTGATATCCAATTTTTCTTTATCTAAATCATTTGACACCCTCATCACCTTACTCTTTTCTTTTTACAGTGGAATATCCGCGGCCTCAGGGGTAATTGGGATGAGCTTCAGATGTTGCTTTCCAGGTTTTCCCCTGTTGGTGCTTGCTTACAAGAACCAAAATTACACTCAGCTGTTTTCCAACCTATCTCAGGCTATAATTTATTGTATTCTGTGGATCCTTTCTCAGATGGGACCTTTAATGAAAGTGCCCTTCTATGCAATGATATTCTGTACTGTCAACTACTTGTCCATACCTCGCTGCATTACACTGCAGCCCGTATCCACTTGAATAAGTGTTTTACAATATGTTCTTTATATCTCTCTCCTTCTCAAGCATTTTCTATCCCAGACTTTGCCTTTCTTGTTTCATCCTTACCACCACCACTTCTGTTACTTGGTGATTTTAGCGCCCACCATTTCCTCTGGGGGGGTCTCATTGTGACTCATGTGGCATCCAGTTGGAGGCTTTTCTCGCCTCTCACTCCCTCCATGTTTTAAATACGGGTACTCCCACCCATTTTGATCCTCGTACTCATACTCTCTCTTGTATCGATCTATCAGTCTGCTCTTCCTCCACTGCACTAGACTTCACCTGGTCTGTTCTACCGGACTTACATGACAGCGATCATTTTCCAATCATTCTTGCTTCTCCTTCATATTCACCACCTTTCCGTAGCCCTCGCTGGCAATTTGATCGGGCAAATTGGGACCTTTATTCGCAGCTCACTGCTTTTAGTGAGGTTCCTTCTTCATCCTCCATTGATGAGCTCCTACACCTCTTTTCGATGTCAGTTTATACCGCAGCTTCTCATTCTATACCCCAAACCTCAGGCAAGCATTCTCAGAAGTGCGTGCCTTGGTGGTCTCCTGCTTGTGCTCGTGCAGTACGTTTGAAACACGCTGCATGGGGCAGGTACCTATACAATAGAACCAATGAGAGACTTCTTGATTTTAAGCAGAAGCGTGCGATCGCTCGCCGTGTCATCCGTGATGCTAAACGCACTTGCTGGCGAGACTATGTTTCCACCATCACCTCTGCTTCCTCTATGAGTGCAGTATAGAAAAAAGTGAGGAAACTGAGTGGTAAATACTCTCCTGACCCGGCTCCTGTTCTACGGGTATCCGGTATTGATGTAGCAAACCCTCTTGACGTTGCCATTGAAATTGGCACTCATCTGGTCTGTATTTCCCGGGGGCTCCATCTATGCCCCTCGTTTCTTTCCTCAAAGTCTGCCAGAGAGTTAGTACCCTTGGACTTTTCTTCTCTCAGAGAAGAACAGTATAATGTGCCTTTTACACTTCAGGAACTGGAGGCAACACTCTCAGCTTGCCGATCATCGGCAGCTGGACCTGACGACATTCATATTCATATGTTACAATATTTACATCAGTCAGCCCTTGTAGTCCTCTTATACTTTTTCAATCTTATTTGGGCACAAGGAGTTCTTCCCCAGCTGTGGAAATCTGCCATTGTTCTCCCTTTCTGCAAGCCGGGTACTACAGGACATGATGCCTCCCACTATCGTCCCATCGCTCTTACTAGTGCAGTTTGCAAAGTGATGGAACGTCTGGTAAATCGCCGTTTAATGTGGTATTTAGAGACACACAACAGTCTCTCCGCTAGTCAATATGGCTTTCGTAAGGGCCGTTCTACCATAGACCCCTTACTATGCTTGGATACGTATGTTCGTAATGCCTTTGCAAATAATCACTCAGTTATTGCCATATTTTTTGACCTTGAGAAGGCATATGACACAACTTGGAGGTATAATATTTTGGCCCAAGCCCACTCCTTAGGCCTCCGAGGCAATCTACCATCCTTCCTTAAGAACTTTTTAACTGACAGACACTTCCGTGTTCGAGTCAATAATGTGCTTTCCCCGGACTTTGTCCAAGCTGAAGGTGTCCCTCAGGGATGTGTTCTGAGCACAACACTTTTTCTCCTTGCTATAAATGATTTGGCCTCTGTTCTTCCACCCAATATTTGGTCATCACTCTATGTTGATGACTTCGCTATTGCTTGTGCAGGCGCTGACTGTCATCTCATTGCAGTTTCTCTCCAGCATGCGGTCGACCGTGTTTCCACTTGGGCCACCACGCATGGGTTTAAATTTTCCAGTACCAAAACTCACCAAATTACTTTCACTAGACGCTCTGTCATCTCCGATCATCCTTTGTATCTCTATGGCTCTCGTATCCCCGAACGTGATACAGTCAGGTTTCTAGGCCTTCTCTTTGACCGTAGGTTATCCTGGAAACCTCACATTACCTCTCTGAAGGCAACTTGTCACAGCCGGCTAAACCTTCTTAAAACCCTTGCTCATCTTTCCTGGGGAGCTGATCGTCGAACTCTGCTTCGCCTACATTCAGCCCTCGTTTTATCGAAACTCGATTATGGTGACCAGATTTATTCAGCGGCCTCTCCTGCTACTCTCTCTAGCCTTAACCCCATCCATCACCAAGGATTACGTTTATGCCTTGGTGCTTTTCGCTCTTCCCCTGTTGAGAGCCTCTATGCAGAAGCAAATGTTCCATCCTTGTCTGATCGCCGTGATGCCCATTGCCTTCGCTACTATGTACGCTCTCACGATCTCCACAATCCTTCCATTTATAGAATGGTCACCGATATTAGTAGACATTCTTTATTTGTTCGCCGCCCCTGTTTGCTCCGTCCCTTTTCTCTTCGCCTACATTCGCTCTTGTCTTCCCTTCAGTTACCACCTTTATATGTTCATGTAGCATCTCACTTTTCCCTACCCCTCTGGGAAGTTCCAGCTGTTCGGGTCTGTTCTTTCTCACTCCCTTGCTCGAAAGCCCAACTGCCTACAGTGGCTTTTCGCTCTCTTTTTCTTGATCACTTCCACTCTCGTTCTCATGCCACCGCTGTGTACACAGATGGCTCTAAGTCTTCAGATGGTGTCGGATTCGCAGCAGTGTTTCCGGACAGCGTCGTACGAGGGCATTTACTATCTTCGGCTAGCATTTTTACTGCTGAATTGTATGCCATTCTTGCAGCACTTATTCGTATCGCATCTATGCCTGTGTCATCATTTGTGGTAGTCTCAGACTCCCTTAGTGCTCTACAGGCTGTACGAAAATTTGATACATCTCACCCCCTAGTTCTCCGTATCCAACTTTGGCTACGCCGTATCTCTACCAAGCATAAAGATATTGTTTTTTGTTGGGTCCCTGGTCATGTCGACGTACAGGGCAATGAACAGGCAGACACTGCTGCGCGGTCAGCAGTACATGACCTACCAATTTCCTATAGAGGTGTTCCATTTCTGGACTATTTTGCTGCAATAGCTACCCACCTTCACACCCGTTGGCAACAACGTTGGTCAACTCTGCTCGGTAACAAACTTCATTCTATTAAACCGAGCATAGGTTACTGGCCTTCTTCTTGTCATCAGTGCCGAGGTTGGGAGACCACTCTCTCCCGCCTTTGCATTGGCCACACTCGTCTTACTCATGGGTATCTCATGGAGAGGCACCCTGTTCCTCTCTGTGAGCAGTGTCAAGTTCCAGTATCGATTAGCCACATTCTGTTAGACTGCCCTCTCTATCAACGAGCACGCAGAATTTACCTCCAACGTCGTCTTCGTTCTACTACTCTCTCTTTACCTTCCCTTCTTGCTGATGGACCCTCCTTTAATCCTGACTCTCTCATTGACTTCTTGACAACGACTGATTTACTCCACAAACTCTGATGATGATACCTTTCGCACTCCCCTCAGCCCTTTCTAGTTCAGTCTCTTGCTGCCCTTTACCCTTTCACCATCCACTGCCCCGCTGTTATCCGTAACCTATTACTCATCCATCTCCCTTTTGCCACCTGATGCCCTCACTTCCTGCCCTGCAGCACTGTATAGCCCTTGTAGCTTAGCGCTTCTTTTTAGCATAGGCACCATTATAATAATAATATTTGTGATAATCACTTTGTGCTTGAAAATATGCCCGCAGCGCAGATATATAGTATTTAATGATATACATTAATTTCCGTAAGTTGAACACATTGTTATTAGTGTGTCCTAATGAGAGCAAGATTTCCTTCATGTATATTCATTGTGTAAAACATTTTGCTTTGACGTGCTTTTGAATGAATATTTCATTGCGTTGATCATGTTACTTTTTAATTATATAATGTTTCTCATTTTATGCTATGATTTATTGCTTTAGATGCTAGGATAATAAAATTAAATTGAATTTAAAATTGATACCTATTTATCAGGCTTATGTGCAACAGGTCAGTGTTTAGAGCAGTGTTGTCCTTAGTGAAGCAAGAGTTCAGAAGCAAAATGTTGGTGAAAAGTTTCTATTAAATAATGATAGTATTAGCCATAGTTGTCTTAGGAACCTCATCTGGGAGCTTCTTTTAAGAAGTTGGTTCTTGTTTCTGTAGATGAAGTTCTTCAATTACTCTTAATATTGATGCACTTCATAGTTATGTCTTACTGAACACCCATAATATAAGCAACTTTTGAGAAACACTATATTGTTACCATGGGAGAACTTGGATATAGGCAGTGTGTAACTACAACAATGCAGGACATATTGATTGTGATAATTAAACTGATCTTCATCTAGCTTAATACCTTCTTAGTTTTAACCACTGCAAGACAGACTTTTGACTGTTTTCATTGGGTAAAACTTTTATATATATATGTATATATCTGTGATGATATGTGATAATTAAAATGTATGACTTAAGGTGAATTTTATAAATATAATTGACCATCGTATACACTGCAAGGTAAGATATAAACTTTATAATGAGAAGTACTATCCCATATATTTTGTGTGAAAATTTTCTGTTTTTGCTTAGTACAGTCTTGATTACTTTTGAAGGTGAATTAGTTTATACAGCTGTTGAAGTGATCTGAAAGTTTATATTGATCACTATTTATACTGTATACTTTTCTTCTTGAGCTTGTTTCCTATGACAAATTAAAATGATTAAGCAAGCAAGACAATTCTCTTGTGATGTTCGTCATATAAGTCTAGTGTCGGGTGTTGAAAGTATGGTTGCCATTGTACCTGTACAATAGTGAAAACCAGTTCAAATACTCGTGTAAAGAGGTTTGTGTTGCCTTCGGTCAATAATATTTGGTCATTACTTTATTTTTTATAGTAGTTATTGTAAGACGTTTGACATTGTCAGAGTAAGAAGAGTATGTTATACAAAGTATTTGGTGTGTCAAACTCAGCAGTCCTTATGTCACATAAGCTCCTTTACCCAGTTAATATAATTTTATAACCATTCTCTGTATGGTGTATGTATAGAGATAGGGAAATGGTCAGCTGTAGACATACATGAAGTATATAGAATATCTCATACATATTGGTAATGATTTAAAAAATATAGAGATAATACCATAGTTGAATAAGTTTGAATAAACTTATTGTTATGAAATATTCAGGTGAAATTGTCATCCATTGTAGTTGGAATTCCCCAGTGACCACAATCTTTTACAAGTGTGGAGTTTTATTAACTGTCAGAGGTTGAGAAGCAGTACCTAGGCATGTGTGGGGCAGTTATTCCATTGTCATTGTCAGTCTTGAAGCAGCTATAACCACTGCATCTACCATGCTTTTATTGACAGGTATACAGTTATGGCCATAATGCTACCTGCCTCAATATTTAATTTCCAAGATATAAAATTTCCTATCATAAGTTCATTACAAGTTATCTTTCATTGATCAGTGATAACTATCTTTACATAACACCCAACAAAATGCAAAGTATTTATAGGATGTAACTGAAATTATTTCTGAGTACAATAATAACAATTCTTAATAATGAATCTTCATCGTCACTTTGTTCCCCATTTACATAGTTGAAGAGGCACTCATCCAGAAAGTATAGAAAGGTATAGTACAGACACAGATATCTGTCACAGATAATGTAATTATCACTCATATTGCTGCAAACAATATTTTTTTTTTTTTTTTTTTTTTGACGCTGGTCATTTCTCACCGAGGCCGGATGAAGGGGTTACTAGCCCCTTGTTCCCGGCATTTTAACCACATCTTACGACACACACAGCTTACAGAGGAAGAATTCTTCTCCATTTCCCCATGGAGAACTTTAGAGTTATTGTACTTAAAAAAAAGCTCTGTTGATCACATTGTAACAGAAAATTGTGACAATTTCTGAAGAATTAGATATAGCAAATATTTTGATATATTTGGTTTATGAAATTGTTGTGACACAAGCATTACATATCAGTTGTGGAAACATTTTTCAATTTATTTATTTTTTCAAGTGCAGAGTACAATACATACTTGTACCATTAAATAAAATAAAACAGCTACTCATGACAGACTTTCCCAAATTCTTAATGGAAGCTAAAGCAGAAGTAATGAAACCTTTGCTTAGAAGTTTTAACAAGTTCCATATTATTATTGTCAAAAAGAAATGCTAAATCTACAAGGGTCCACAAGTTCCATAAGATGGAAGTGTTATATAGGAGGAGAAACTTGCAACTCTCATATCCAGGTTATAGAAGAGAAATAAAGTAATATCTAGTACTCTACAGCAAATATCAGTTTTTATAATCATAACTTCAGTAGTCTGGAAACTGCCACTTAACTAAGCATAACTTCAGTAGTCAGTAGTCTGGAAACTGCCACTTAACTAAGCCAACCTTACTAGTCAGTTTTCATCCTTGAATTGATCAACCAAAGAGTGAGTGCTTTCTGAATCACATTTATTTTAACTCCATTCTTAGCAATATTCTGTACTGTACTATATAAAAATATTTTTTTATGAGAATGCCATTGGACTCTGAGGGACAAAGTGGTTGTGCTTCTGTCCCATTTCTTTCGGCATAACACGGAACATTGTAAAATTCATACCCTCGCCTTTCAAGAAATAAACAGTAAGAAAGTATCCTTCAGAAGGAGGTGAAACTCTTGTTGAATCATTTTTGTTAGTAAGCACCACTAATAGTAATACGAGGGCTGGCTTCTTGCCGTCTTATCAGAAATCCTAATTATCCTCTTATCATTGCTGCAAGTTCATCAATACAAACAACATAGCAGTCCATCAAGTGAAGGTTTTAATGTTTTAAAAATGCCTTCTGGTGCTGTATGACTTGTAACAGTTCTTAAAAAAATATGGCATTAATGTTGTTTTGTACCGTATAAACACCATAAACTTAGAAGTGTTCTCAAGATCCACATATATTTGTAAGTGTAAATCTCAAATTTTTCTACTTGTTTCAGTCCGAGAATAATGTGCATAAAATTATCTTGCTTCATACTACAGTATGTATACTGTTTTCGCAAATGTTCATCAATTTAAACTTTAGCCAAATTTATTTCAATAGACAGTTTTGAATTTTGTATGAACTACTGGCTTAGTAGGTTTACAATATATTATGAGGCTTCTTGCCATGCAGTTTTTCAGGCGGCCTCATATTGGGTCTTTGTGACTATTTTCAAAGTAGTTGCTGAATTGGACATAGAATTGTCTTGTCCATTTGACATTAATCTCTCTGTTCTTCCAAAAACTACGTTTTGTCGGCGAAATTTAGTTAGTGGTGTTTTGCTTGTCAAAAAAAGTGAAAAAAAATTTTCCCATTGGAGGTCTTAGTCACATGATAACTCACTTTGTAGTGCCTGTAGTCTTTTGACACAGACCTTCTGCTGGCTTACCAGTCCATCTCCTAAAATTTGGACTACCAGTGTCTACTGTTCAGCTTGTTGTTCCTCAAGGAGTCATTCTCCAAAATTTACATTCATTTATCCAAATCTTGCATTCTTTCTCCAAATTTTGTGTTCATTCTCCAGATCTTGTTTGGAGAATCTTACCCAAATTTATATCATACAAAAAAAATTATATATTTTTTATTTTGTACTTGTATGTTGGGGTAAAGTGGGAAATATAATAATGTCTCTTGGTTGGCAGTGATGGTTCAGTCTTTTGGGCACTTTTTGGAATTAAAATGTCCAAGAAAGAGAAAATGCTTTTGATGACCCATTACAACCCAGCTGAGAAATGTGCCCCATCTTCTCTCCAACCTTTTTCTGCATGACTCAGAATTTAGTTGGGACCCAGAGGTGTATAGACAGCTGTGTATTATATTGGCTTGAAAACTGGTTACATACTGTATGTCTAGATAACAAACACAGTGGGTATTTCTACACAGAAATGCATCAGAATTGCTTGTCATATTCAGAGCCGAATTAAGATTTTATAGGCCCCTGGGCTACAGGTACCGTGAGGCCCCCAGTGATATTTTCAAAAGGGAAAAAAAATACCATAACAGTCAACAGTTCATCATATACGTGATGTAATAACATACTATAATTACACACAAACTTACAGCAGTAACTGTAAACACTTCACTTAATCTCTGAGGCCCTCCAGCTGGTGGAGGACCCTGAGCTGCAGCCCCTAAAGCCTATGCTTTAATCTGGCCTGGCCATAGGGATTAGTCTTTTGAGTCGGTTACATTTTATTATATGCTGACAATAATGGGTTATTCTGTACAATAACATAATTTAACATTGGTGTGAAACTGGAGTAAAGCTGTTTCAGTAAGACAGGAAAGATGTCAAGTAGACTTAAACTTTGCTAAATTGGACTACTGTATAATAATAATGGAGGCAAAAGTGTAAAGGCAAATTATTTTATTAACACTATAGACCTCGATATAATAAAGATGATTAATTATTAATAGTGGTCAATAATTTGAAGCCAAGTACTGTAGGTAGTGTAATGGGTCAGTAACAAAGCATACACACTTAATCAAGCCAGGGAATGGGTGGGGCTTAAACCCATGGCAAGTGAGGACTTGCTTGCCATGGGTTCAAGTCCCCACCCTCTCTCTGATTTGTTTACAATCATGTTATTACAATTCCGTGAGTCAAACACTCTTAGTCATTACTACATTGATAAATTATTCAGGTTTCTATCAGTAAGACCTGCTCACTGTGTTAGCTGTTGGTGTATCATATTCTAGGATATTGTAGACATTTTTTTGGTCACAGTATTAAAGGAAGGATATTGACAAACTGGATTAAGAAAGTTGTATGAAAAATCTGTGTAAAAGAGGAGCTAAATTTATTTAGCCTCTTGATTCATTAAAAACTGAAAGTAAATATTGTAGTTCATGTTAAAAGTGTGAAGTTAATAATGCAGAAAAAAAAATTGAAGAGATTAAGTGAATAAGATCAGTTTGTTAGTAGGAAATTACTGCAATAAAAATCTCATGACATTTCACTTTGATGTCTTGCATACAGTTTATGAAAAGACTGAATCACTGCCATATATATTGTGCTAGATTGGTGGTAATATATTCTTGTGATACAGAGTGGAAGGTACAATACGGTACACTACTGAGAAATATCAAATGTCACTCTTACACAATTTTAACCTAGTTTTTTCTGAAATACTTTTCCATCCTTTCCTGCCAAGTGCCTCCTCATCCTGTGGAAGTATGATGCAGTGGTTTTGCTGATGTGATTCATTACAAAATATCTGTCATTTTGTTTTAAATAACTTACTTTTGTTTCCTTGCAGAAAAAGAATCTGTGGGAGAAGAAGAAAGGTAAGTACAGTATTGGTTTTCTTTCTCTTCTGTAAAAAGTCAAACTTTGACTTGTAATTACACTATATAGAACTACAGTGCCCACTCAGATGGAATTCTTTTTATAAATCTATACAATTAGGGTCCCCTACCCATATACACATGCGGTTATGTATTCAAACAAATAGGACAGTCATAGGTGCTTGCAGTCTGCCATGCTAATGTAAGCACTTCCAAATGATGCAAATAAAAATTCTTATGCTTTTTACACATTATATCCACTGCAGACATTCTGAAAATGAATACAAAAGATAGCACCTCTGCTGCTAGTCTCCCAGTGAAAACTAAACATTTTACTGACATTAAATGATGCCACTTGCCTCTCATTCATAAATAAGAAATAACACATTAAATATTAAATTTAGTGTTAAGTTAATCTGATTTTGTCTTGGGCAGATCTAAGTTATATCGACTGATTTCCAGAACCAGAAAGAGCGTAGAAAATGCTCGAAAGAGACGAGAAGTTGCTTGTGTTCATATAGTATAATAGTTTGTGTCTGGCATAAGAGTTACAACCTTTTTCCACTACTACTTACTGTTGATATTAGGAACACCTGCCTAAAAAGTTTGATGAAGCAGTACAGTATATTTGGATGTGTTGCATATATCAAACAAATAACACTTACATGGACTATGTAATTGTTCAGAAGATTCTATAGAAAATTTCATTGATAGTTCATCTTTCTCCTAATTTATTTCCTTATTTTTTTCAATTTTGTCTGAATCAGAAATGTATGAGACAGTTTGCCCTATATCTGCCACCAGCCCAAGCACTTGTGTAAGTGTTATTTATGTGTCACTACCAAGTCATAATAAGATACATCCATGAAGCAGCAACAATAAATAAGCATTGAGAAAATTGCAGAGGAAACAAGGTAGGAGGTACAGACTGAAGAAACAGATCCACACAGAGGCCCAGTGATGTGTGGAAACAATCTGCTTGACTAATGCATAATTTCCTGAGGCATTGTGTAAAGAAACTGACCAACTTAAGAAAAAATCAAACTAGCAAGACTCGACTTTGTTTTTGCCTGTGTTGAGATGGGTTTAGAGTACATATATTGAGTACAATGTACCATCCTTTGAGAGGAAAATACATATAGGAGCTCCACTTATACAACAGGTTAGGTTCTGGGCTACTGCTGTAAACTGAAACATAACTTCTTTTTTTTTTTTCATTTTCAAGTGCATATAAAAGCCTTATAACATGTTTACACAATTATATATTGAGTGAGCAATACAGCCAGGCCTCAAAAATGTATATACAGTCCACACATTACTTACCTTAAAATATTTTCATCCTTAGCTTATAGTGAGTCATGAATATATTTATTATAATAAGTCTGAATAAATGAAGAATGGATATAATTCAAAACCTCGGCATTAACGAAACGCTAAAAAGCGGGACCTGCCTGTACTCTTTCATGGCCATTATATTTTTCAGTGACTTGTTGTCTTGTAGACATACACTCCCTCTGTTTACAGTACATTTCAATCTTCTCTCCAATATACCTTTGTTAGATATCAAGAACAATCTTTTTTTATGTACTGTTGTACAGTTCACTGTCATCATGTTCATGCTTATATTTGTTCTCTTAATGTATCACAATATTAGAGTTCTTAATGACAGTGTTTGTTGCAGCTATATTATGTAATTATGTATATTTTCCCAAAACTTGATTATGTAAGGTTGCATAGTTTTCTTTGTTTTTATTTATTTTTATTATATCGCTTCAGCTGGCTTAGATGATGGAAGTAAACCTGGTATGGATTCAGCCCCTCCTGGTCCGCCTGGTCCATCTGCCCCACCTGGTCCACCCAACCTAACTGGTCCACCTGGTACATGTGGTCCACCTAACCTATCTGGCCCATCCGGCCCTCCTGGCACATGTGGCCCACCTGGTCCACCCGGTCAACCTGGCACATGTGGCCCAACTGGGCCACCTGGCACTTGTGGCCCACCTGGTACTTGTGGCCCACCTGGCCCACTTGGTGGGGATTCATTACGTCCACCTCCTGGACGTCTCTTACCACCAGGTGTCTTCAGGTATTGTCAGAAAATAAGATTACCATTGGTAGAACTAAAAGTTAAATAAAACATATTTCTCTCCAGTCAAGAAGATTATATAATGAATGAATAAATAAAAATATATTTAAATTTTCAAGATTAGTTCAGGGATTTAAAATGTTTATTAAACAAAATAAAAAAAATAACATGGATTATAGAGAACTAAATTTGTGTTCTCGAGGAAGTCTTAACCCAGAAGACACTAACATCATATATATTAAAAAGTAGGTACACAAATAACCCGCACATGAAAGAGAGAAGCTTACGACGACGTTTCGGTCCGACTTGGACCATTTACAAAGTCACACTAACCAGAAGTTAGTGGTCCAAGTCGGACCGAAACGTCGTCGTAAGCTTGTCTCTTTTATGTGCGGGTTATTTGTGTATTGTTCCAGTCACGGTATTGTGCCTTTTTTGTTTTTTAAAAAGTAGGTGTTTTATAGTGGCAAACTCTACTAATACCCAGTGAATTATGAACTCGGCAACAATTGGCAATGACTTTTCTTGTATCCAAGAGTTTTTCTTTTTAAACATATTGGCCCTCTCCTACCAAGGCAGGGTGACCCAATGAAGAAGAAACACTTTTACCATCGTTCTTTCAGTCAGTCTTGCCAGAAGCGTGCTGATGTTACAGCTCTCATAACCTGAATTGCAACATTCCCACCTCTCCTTTAGAGTTTAGACACTGTACTTCCTACATCCAGAACTTAATTCTGGCTAATGTGTTTCTCTGACTCCCTTCATAAATGTTACCTTACTCACATACCAGCTGCACATCAAATCACCAAAAAACCTTTCCTATCTAGCACTATCACAAACTCGTTGGATATTCAAGCCTCTAGCACTCAGAACCTCCCTTACCCTTCCAGCACTTCCAAGGATGATTCCTACCCCTAAGTCCCTCTACCCCAGTTTAATGTCCAGATTACCTCACTAACCCTCCTTCCTCTCCACCCTTTGTTTAATACTTTTGGTAACTCCACGCTATGAATTCTGTGTATAACATTTACACTGCACATTGCCCTCAAACATGACATTTCCACTGCCTCTATCCTTCCTCTCTCTACAATTAAAACCCCGTACTTCATACCCATATAGCAGTGTTGGTACCACTGTACTCGGGTACATCCTCTTTTCTGGCTCCATAGATAAAAGTTTTGTTGACAAGATTACATGCTATATTATTAGGCTCAAATACATATTGTAAATGGTATGCATTATAGACAGTTCATGTTTCTTCAGTCAGCTGTAATGAGTAGCCTTGCCAAAAGTCAGAATTATATCCATGGTTAATTCTTATGCTATACATATTTACAAATCAGCTGTGCCATTATAATGATGACTTTTTATATTAAAAAATATTAAATGTAATTTGTTCCCATATTTGCATTTAAAGTATTGAATTATTTTAAGTGGATATCAAAACTTTAATGTTATTAGCGCTAGGGTTTTCCCTGAACTTAATTACGTATTTAATGGTATATACAGGTTTATGTATTTATCTTAGCAGAGATGATGATAATGCAAGGGATCACCAGGATCATCCAGATCATGACTTCTCTGGACGTGATGGAAGAATGGATCAATATGAACAAAGTGAGATGTGTTCTTATATATAAATGAAATTTCACTGTCTTAGATCCTTATTTCTTAGTCATTTAATCTAAATTTCAGCTAGAGTAAGATTGTAGATAAGCAGTGATGCTCTTTACAACATTTTGCTAAGGAAATTGGTCAACTTGTGTCTTGTAGTATATATTTTGTATTGAAATGAATCGCACTTTAGACTGTATGCAAATATATGATGACATATAAAGTATTAATAAAATTTTGTCCTAATTTATAAAACAAAATTGGTGTGTGTTTGCATAGTTGCATCAGAAACTGTTTCACAATGTTTAATATTAAAATATATTAATACACAGTGGAACCTTTTTTTTTTAACAAGTTGGTCGTCTCCCACCGAGGCACGGCGACCCACCAAGGCAGGGCGACCCAAAAAAGAAAGAAAATCCCCAAAAAGAAAATACTTTCATCATCATTCAACACTTTCACCACACTCGCACATTATCACTGTTTTTGCAGAGGTGCTCAGAATACAACAGTTTAGAAGCATACACATATAAAGATACACAACATATCCCTCCAAACTGCCAATATCCCAAACCCCTCCTTTAAAGTGCAGGCATTGTACTTCCCATTTCCAGGACTCAAGTCCGACTATATAAAAATAAATGGTCTAAATAAATTTGGTCTAATTGACCAAACCACCTCAACAACCCCTCTTCTGCCCTCTGACTAATACTTTTATTAACTCCACACCTTTTCCTAATTTCCACACTCCGAATTTTCTTCATAATATTTACACCACACATTGCCCTTAGATGGTGAAAGTTTTTCTTTTTCGGGCCACCCTGCCTTGGTGGGAATCGGCCAGTGTGATAATAAAAAAAAATAATAATAATAATAATAATCATAATTGCCCTTAGACAGGACATCTCCACTGCCTCCAAAGGGGTCTCTTCTACATGACTTATAAATTGAATACCCAACCATAGGATTTTTTTTTGAAACGTGTTCACTGTATTTCTTTCCCCAAATATCTCCTTCTGGAAGTCCTTATGAATATCATCATTGATGAAGCAAGAGCAATACAATACATTAAGAATGTGGCTTCTGAAATAAAATAAGCTCATATCTGAAATGTAATATATGGATAGTACTTAGTTCCTGGATTCGCAGAGACATTTAGAAATGTAATCCGTAGTGGGGGCATTTAAAACATAAACTGAATCCTTAATGAATTGTCTCTCACCGAGGCAGGGTAACCCGCAAAAGAAACACTTTCACCATCATTCACACTATCACTGTCTTGCCAGAGGCACATAAATATGACAGTTCAGATGTCCCTCCAAACAGCAAATATCTCCATCCCTGTTGATGTGATTATAATTTGTTTGCTTGCTATCTGCATTCTCTGCTTATACTGTATATGTGAGACGGCCTCTTTTTCAGCAACATCATTTATGCCTCGGTGGGAAACGGCCGACTTGTTGAAAAAAAAAAATGTAGATTTGTAGGAAAGCAACACTTAGTGAAAAACCATTAATCTATATTGACATTTACTACTATTTCAGAAGGATACGGCAGGAGAGACGTCATGTCAAGGTTAGTTAAAGAATAAGATTTTATTTCTTTGCAAAGGTTACATTGTGTAATTACAATTTTGGTTTGTTAAGTACAAAGAAAGCCACTATCATTCCTAGTATATGTGGTTGTTGGGGGTCAAAGCACAGCTCTTGGCCCTGCCTCTTCTTTACTGTCAACTAGTTTTATAGGTTCCTAGACTCATAGGCCTTATCATACCAGTAATTGAAATTACTGGATTTACTTCTACCAGTTCTTCATTTAGATCTTTCCTCTCAGTCTCCTCCTCATAATACATTTACAGTTTAATTGGAATGAGCTCCTCATAATACATTTACAGTTTAATTGGAATGAGCTGCTGTCTCAGCAAACTTTTGCTGCTTATTATCTATGAAGTTTATACATAAAATTTAAGTGTTGTTATTGGCAATGATTACTAAACTCTGCTGACACAAGTTATATCTCAGAATTTTTATGGCCTTCTCCAGGGCCATAATGCTGATGAAATTGTATATTACTCAATTATTTGGGCTTTTCACTCTCCTATAAAGCATACTGCTTGTCTGATCAGCATGTTTTCAATATTGACTAGCATTTTCATTCCAAGTGAGAGGCTGAAATAAGAGAGATGGAAACAAGAAAAAATTCTGGTACTGTACTGATACCTAAAACAAAATGGGAAGTAAAAAGGAGTCAGACTATGAGCAGTCTGAAAGGACTTAATGAGAGAACAGTTGAGAGAAAGGGAGAGGGAGCTGCTAGAAAGTAGTATAGAATATCTTATTACCTGGAGAGTGTACTGGGGGTCTACATCCTTGCTGCCTGGTCTGTGACCAGGCCTTGCGGTGGATCAGGGTCTGATCAACCAGGCTGTTACTGCTGGTCACATACCGACTTAAGAACATAAGAAAGAAGGAACACTGCAGCAGGCCTGCTGGCCCATGCGAGGCAGGTCCAATTCTACCAGTTTAAGCCAATGCCTTAACCAAGCCAGGTCAGGTCACGTTCACTTAAGGGAGGAGCATGGCATCTAACCTAGTAGCACAAGCTAGTCGGGTCAAACTCACACCCACTCATGTACTGTACTTATTTAACCTATTTTTAAAACTACACAACGTCTTAGCCTCTGTGACAGTACTTAAGGAATATTAATGTAAACAAAAGTCCAGTCCTAGGTAGTAGGTTGGTAGACAGCAACTGCCCAGGGAGGTACTACCGTCCTGCCAAGTGAGTCTAAAACTGAAGCCTGTAATTGTTTTACACGATGGTAGGATTACTGGTGTCTTTTTTTTTGTCTCATACACATGCAAGATTTCAGGTACGTCTTGCTACTTCTACTTACACTTACACTTACACATACATGTACAAGCATATATATACACACCCCTTTGGATTTTTTTCTATTTTCTTTCTAGTTCTTGTTCTTGTTTATTTCCTCTTACCTCCATGGAGAAGTGGAACAGAATTCTCCCTTTGTAAGCCATGCGTGTTGTAAGAGGCAACTAAAATACCAAGAGCAAGGGGCTAGTAACCCCTTCTCCTGTATATATTACTAAATGTAAAAGGAGAAACTTTCGTTTTTCCTTTTGGGCCACCCTGCCTCGGTGGGATATGGCCGGTGTGTTGGAAAAAAAAAAAGTCCAGTGTTTGTTTTTTTCCTTTACATACAGGTTTGCATTTAATGCTTTTGAAGAACATTTAAATGTGAAATTTACCACCATTTTAACTAGGAATTGATGTGTGTATTTTGGTAAGTAATGGATAATGATAGAGAGATGTTAGAGTTTATGTAAGGTTTAATAAATGAAGTGTTAAGTGTCATACACTTTAGAGGAATTGATCAAACAAGCTGAACTGCCCTTAAAATAGATCTCAAAAAATTGATTTATCTTTCTTTCTTTCAACACACTGGCTGTATCCCACCGAGGCGGGGTGGCCCAAAAGGAAAAACAAAAATTTCTCCTTTCACATTTAGTAATATATACAGGAGAAGAGGTTACTAGCCCCTTGCTTCCGGCATTTTAGTTGCCTCCTACAACACGCATGGCTTACGGAGGAAGAATTCTGTTCCACTTCCCCATGGAGGTAAGGAAATAAACAACAAGAACAAGAACTAGTAAGAAAATATTAGAAAACCCAGAGGGGTGTGTGTATATATATGCTTGTACATGTATGGTAGACAGCAACCACCCAGCGAGGTACTACCGTCCTGCCAAGTGAGTGTAAAATGAAAGCCTGTAATTGTTTTACATGATGGTAGGATTGCTGGTGTCTTTTGTCTGTCTCATAAATATGCAAGATTACAGGCATGTCTTGCTACTTGTACTTACACTTAGGTCACACTACACATACATGTACACGTTTACTTATACACACTCATCTGAGTTATCTTTGATTTTATCTTAATAGTTCTTGGTCTTATTACTTTTCCTTTTATATCCATGGGGAAGTGGAATAAGAATCTTACCTCCGTAAGCGATGCGTGTTGTAAAAGTCGACTAAAATGCCGGGAACAATGGGCTAGTAGCCCCTTTTCCTGTAAAGATTACTAAAAAGAATAAGAAGAAGAAAATTGTCAAAGTGGGAAGTCTGAATGTGCGTGGATGTTGTGCAAATGATAAGAAAGAGATGATTGTGGATGTTATGAATGAGAAGAAACTGGATGTCCTGGCTTTAAGTGAAACAAAGCTGAAGGGGGTGGGAGAGTTTCAATGGAGAGGAATAAATGGGATTAGGTCAGGGGTTTCAAATAGAGTTAGAGCTAAAGAAGGAGTAGCAATAATGTTGAAGGATAAGCTATGGCAGGAAAAGAGGGACTACAAATGTATAAATTCGAGGATTATGTGGAGTAAAATAAAGATTGGATGTGAAAAGTGGGTTATAATAAGCGTGTATGCACCTGGAGAAGAGAGAAGTGTAGAGGAGAGAGAGAGATTCTGGGAAATGTTGAGTGAATGCATGGGGAGTTTTGAATCAAATGTGAGAGTAATGGTGGTTGGGGATTTCAATGCTAAAGTGGGTAAAAATGTTAGTAAATGTAGGTAAATTTGGGGTGCCAGGGGTAAATGTAAATGGGGAGCCTTTAACCCTTTGAGGGTCGACAGGCCCTCTCCGAAACTCGTTCTCAGGGTCGGCCAAATTTAAAAAAAAAAAATTATTTTCTCTTTTGAAAAGATAGAGAATCTTTTCCCGATCATAAGGACACCAAAAGTTTGAAATTTGATGGAAAACTTACGGAATTATGCTCTCGCAAAGTTAGCGGTCTCGGCGATGTTTACGCATCGGCTATTTTGCCCACTTTGAGCCCCATTTTCGACCAATTCCACTGTACTAGTCGACAAAAAACATGAATATTTCGCTAGAACTCCATTTTTTCTATCGAATGGGTGCAAGAAACCACCCATTTATGAAATTCAACTATCCAGTACAGTGGTCAGAATTTAGCAATTTTGCCAATTTCACACAAATTTCAAAAGATGCCAATTTCCGAATAGGGTCCAGAATAAACAAGAAAGACATTCCTGGCACTAAAATGACATTTCCTCTGGTCATTAGTCACGTCTCAAGGCCCCTCTTATATTATTTTGCTTTCCACTTTGAATTTTTATTCTCACAAAAAATATAAAATTTACTGTTATGCAGACTACTGCATTAGTGTAAAAAATGGTATAAATATTATTGGTGCACTTATGAAAGAATATTAGACTCACCAGTTGACATGTATTGCACGCTTGGCACGATTTGTTTACTTTTGAAATTTGGTAAAAATCTAACATTTCTGCTACTTTGAGCTCAATTTCAAGGTACCTTTCATTGTAAAACCAGTCAAAATCATCTCAATTTCTGTAATATGTCTTCCATTCTATAAAATGAGACCAAGAAAACTAGAATACAACAATAAATACCATACGAAAATACAGTGCAAAGTCGCTGTTTTATTCCAAAAATATGGTCAAAGTTTTTTTTTTCTCATTATGCACTGTGTGTTGCAGGATTTTTTTTAGACTGTGCACACTGACCACATAGACCCATTCTTTCATATGAAGGCCTACCAGCTTTCTCCCACTAGATTTGAGGGCGCTAGAATTTAGGCGTACTAGTACGTCAAAAACCCTGGGTCGTAAGCCGTACTAGTACGTCCGAAACCCTCAAAGGGTTAATTGAGCTGTGTGTAGAAAGAAATTTGGTAATAAGTAATACATATTTTATGAAAAAGAGGATAAATAAATATACAAGGTATGATGTAGCACGTAATGAAAGTAGTTTGTTAGATTATGTATTGGTGGATAAAAGGTTGATGGGTAGGCTCCAGGATGTACATGTTTATAGAGGGGCAACTGATATATCGGATCATTATTTAGTTGTAGCTACAGTTAGAGTAAGAGGTAGATGGGAAAAGAGGAAGGTGGCAACAACAAGTAAGAGGGAGGTGAAAGTGTATAAACTAAGGGAGGAGGAAGTTCGGGCGAGATATAAGAGACTATTGGCAGAAAGGTGGGCTAGTGCAAAGATGAGTAGTGGGGGGGTTGAAGAGGGTTGGAATAGTTTTAAAAATGCAGTATTAGAATGTGGGGCAGAAGTTTGTGGTTATAGGAGGGTGGGGGCAGGATGAAAGAGGAGTGATTGGTGGAATGATGAAGTAAAGGGTGTGATAAAAGAGAAAAAGGTAGCTTACGAGAGGTTTTTACAAAGCAGAAGTGTTATAAGAAGAGCAGAGTATATGGAGAGTAAAAGAAAGGTGAAGAGAGTGGTGAGAGAGTGCAAAAGGAGAGCAGATGAAAGAGTGGGAGAGGCACTGTCAAGAAATTTTAATGAAAATAAGAAAAAATTTTGGAGTGAGTTAAACAAGTTAAGAAAGCCTAGGGAAAGTATGGATTTGTCAGTTAAAAACAGAGTAGGGGAGTTAGTAGATGGGGAGAGGGAGGTATTAGGTAGATGGCGAGAATATTTTGAGGAACTTTTAAATGTTAAGGAAGAAAGGGAGGCGGTAATTTCATGCACTGGCCAGGGAGGTATACCATCTTTTAGGAGTGAAGAAGAGCAGAATGTAAGTGTGGTAGAGATACGTGAGGCATTACGTAGAATGAAACGGGGTAAAGCAGCTGGAACTGATGGGATCATGACAGAAATGTTAAAAGCAGGGGGGGGATATAGTGTTGGAGTGGTTGTTACTTTTGTTTAATAAATGTATGAAAGAGGGGAAGGTACCTAGGGATTGGCGGAGAGCATGTATAGTCCCTTTATATAAAGGGAAAGGGGACAAAAGAGATTGTAAAAATTATAGAGGAATAAGTTTACTGAGTATACCAGGAAAAGTATACGGTAGGGTTATAATTGAAAGAATTAGAGGTAAGACAGAATGTAGGATTGTGGATGAGCAGGGAGGCTTCAGAGTGGGTAGGGGATGTGTAGATCAAGTGTTTACATTGAAGCATATATGTGAACAGTATTTAGATAAAGGTAGGGAAGTTTTTATTGCATTTATGGATTTAGAAAAGGCATATGATAGAGTGGATAGAGGAGCAATGTGGCAGATGTTGCAAGTATATGGAATAGGTGGTAAGTTACTAAATGCTGTAAAGAGTTTTTATGAGGATAGTGAGGCTCAGGTTAGGGTGTGTAGAAGAGAGGGAGAATACTTCCCGGTAAAAGTAGGTCTTAGACAGGGATGTGTAATGTCACCATGGTTGTTTAATATATTTATAGATGGGGTTGTAAAAGAAGTAAATGCTAGGGTGTTCGGGAGAGGGGTGGGATTAAATTATGGGGAATCAAATTCAAAATGGGAATTGACACAGTTACTTTTTGCTGATGATACTGTGCTTATGGGAGATTCTAAAGAAAAATTGCAAAGGTTAGTGGATGAGTTTGAGAATGTGTGTAAAGGTAGAAAGTTGAAAGTGAACATAGAAAAGAGTAAGGTGATGAGGGTATCAAATGATTTAGATAAAGGAAAATTGGATATCAAATTGGGGAGGAGGAGTATGGAAGAAGTGAATGTTTTCAGATACTTGGGAGTTGACGTGTCGGCGGATGGATTTATGAAGGATGAGGTTAATCATAGAATTGATGAGGGAAAAAAGGTGAGTGGTGCGTTGAGGTGTATGTGGAGTCAAAAAACGTTATCTATGGAGGCAAAGAAGGGAATGTATGAAAGTATAGTAGTACCAACACTCTTATATGGATGTGAAGCTTGGGTGGTAAATGCAGCAGCGAGGAGACGGTTGGAGGCAGTGGAGATGTCCTGTCTAAGGGCAATGTGTGGTGTAAATATTATGCAGAAAATTCGGAGTGTGGAAATTAGGAGAAGGTGTGGAGTTAATAAAAGCATTAGTCAGAGGGCAGAAGATGGGTTGTTGAGGTGGTATGGTCATTTAGAGAGAATGGATCAAAGTAGAATGACATGGAAAGCATATAAATCTATAGGGAAAGGAAGGAGGGGTAGGGGTCATCCTCGAAAGGGTTGGAAAGAGGGGGTAAAGGAGGTTTTGTGGGCTAGGGGCTTGGACTTCCAGCAAGCGTGCATGAGCGTATTAGATAGGAGTGAATGGAGGCGAATGATACTTGGGACCTGATGATCTGTTGGAGTGTGAGCAGGGTAATATTTAGTGAAGGGATTCAGGGAAACCGATTATTTTCATATAGTCGGACTTGAGTCCTGGAAATGGGAAGTACAATGCCTGCACTTTAAAGGAGGGGTTTGGGATATTGGCAGTTTGGAGGGATATGTTGTGTATCTTTATACGTATATGCTTCTGAACTGTTGTATTCTGAGCACCTCTGCAAAAGCAGTGATAATGTGTGAGTGTGGTGAAAGTGTTGAATGATGATGAAAGTATTTTCTTTTGGGGGATTTTCTTTCTTTTTTGGGTCACCCTGCCTCGGTGGGAGACGGCCGACTTGTTGAAAAAAAAAAAAGAAAAAAAAACATGTATGTGTAGTGTGACCTAAGTGTAAGTAGAAGTAGCAAGACATACCTGAAATCTTGCATGTTTATGAGACAGAAAAATGGACACCAGCAATCCTACCATCATGTAAAACAATTACAGGCTTCCGTTTTACACTCACTTGGCAGGACGGTAGTACCTCCCTGGGCGGTTGCTGTCTACCAACCTACTACCTAGGAAATTGATTTATACCTTGATATATATATTTTTGTGAATTAACTCTGAAGGATGGGTGGTGATGTTGCAGTTCAGAGGATCATTCAAACTGTGATGTTCAAATACTTTGAAACCTCAAAGTGTAGTGGATACTTGTCAGTGAAATAAGGGAGCCTCCCACAATACCAACACTGTGTAAGAAGAGACTGTATATTTCAATCTTTGTCTGAGATCTTCAGAAGTATAGGAAAACATAAAGTCTTGGTTTATATGGTGAGCAGATCTACAGATGACATGTACATGTTGAGGGTGAGTGGGAGATACTAAAATTAGTCAGTCAGTGGGTAGAGTATATGGACACCAAATAGATTAACTTCCATGAACATAATATTGTCTGAGCATGTAATTATGAGATGCTCTTTGTATATGTTTTGCATCCCCCCTTCCCCCATAGCTGAAGGTGGATAAGGAGACTAGATTCTGAAAACACAGTACGTATTCTGTTAACCCTTTTCAGGGTGGGGTCCATTGTACTATGTCTTTGAAGCCCGGGTCTGTGCCGTTGTTCTGCATGATGAGCTCAGCTCACTCATATAAGCTGTGTGCTGTAAATTTGTGCCTAGATATGAGAGAATGGGTCTGTGCAGAAAGTGTGCACCATATAAAAAAAATATTTCAACACGTAGTGCATGAGAAAAAAACTGTGACTATTTTTGGTTTAAAAAAAAAAGAAATCCTACAGCATGCACTGAGTAATGAAGAAAAAACTGCATTTTTGGTTTAAAACAGAGACTTTGTGGTGTAATTTTTGTCAGGTTTTTATTATTGTATTCTTGGCTTCTTGGTCTCATTTGATAGAATGAAAGATATAGAAATAGGGTGATTTTGATTGTTGTCAGGACTAAAAGTAACTCGAAATTGAGCCCAAAGTAGTGGAAATGTTTGAATTTTGCTGATATTCCAGAGTACAGTGGATCCCCGGTTATCGCACGCTTCTGTTATTGGCCAGCTCGGTGATCTGGCGCCCGGTTATCGGCTGTTAATTCGGTGATTGGCTGTTTGGGATGCGTCCATCTGCTGGTTGGGGCCGCTTGCGCGTCAGTTTGGTTGTGTCTCTAGGTGGCTGAGGAAGCTTCTGCTCATACATCCAAACATTTCGCTTATTTCCCATTGTAGTTTGTGTTATTTTTGCAGTGCAACTGTGAAATAAGTAACCATGGCTCCAAAGAAAGTTCCTGTGGTAAAGAAAGTGAGAAGCACCATGGAATTTAAGTGTGAAGTGTAGCAGGCATGCAGGGAGTGTAGCAGGCATGCAAGGAGTGTAGCTGGCTTATAGGAAGTGTAGCAGGCATACAGGAAGTGTAGCAGGCATGCAGGGAGTGTAGCAGGCATGCAGGGAGTGTAGCAGGCATACAAGAAGTGTAGCAGGCATACAGGAAGTGTAGCACGCATGCAGGGAGTGTAGCAGGCATACAGGGAGTGTAGCAGGCATACAAGAAGTGTAGAAGGCATGCCAAAATGAGCAGTTTCTTGTACTCAATTGTTAGAATGGAAGGAATACTAGTAAAAAGCAATGAATCTGGTCAACTGGGACAATGAAATTGGCCTAAAATAGGACTCAAAGTGGCTGAAATCACCGATGCATAAATATTGCTGTTCCCTCTAACTTTGCGAGTGTAATTCCATAAGTTCCCATCAGATTTCATACTTGTGGTTTTGTTACCTTCAGAAAAAAGATTCTCTATCATTTCACAGGAATTTTTTTTTTTTTTTTTTTTTTTTTTTTTTTTTTTTTTTTCAGATTCTCCGACCCTGAGAGCAAGTTTCAGATCAGGGGTTCAGACCCTGAAAAGGTTAACAGTTACATATATTATTACACAGGTATATGATATTTCTTATTGATATAATTAAGCATGGTTTATGTTTTAGGAATGATGTGCCTACCAACCCATTTGGCCTTGACTTCTCCAAACCTCCTCCAATATCTATACAACCCCAAGAAAAAGTCTCGACAAAGTCAACAGGATCGCTCCTTAAAAGACTGGTATGTTGTGAGTTATAGATGTATACACATTTCATGCCAGAATGCTTTTTGTTCACATACTGGCCATCTCCTGTTAAGGTTGAGTGACTCAGAAATGGAGATACATTAACCATTATTCATTCAGTTCTTGTTTTGCCAGAAGTTTGTAGATGTTGTCATTCAAAATACCTACCAAACATCAGCATCACCACTCCTTCATAGTTTATTCACTATACTTTCCATCTCCAGGACTCAAATCTGACTAAGAGGTTTTCCCTGAATTCCTTCATAAATGCTACCTTGCTCAGATTCCAACAGCACTTCAAACCCTAAAATTAATTTGTCTCCATTCAATATCCTCTAGCACACACATGCTTGCTGAATGCTGAAGCCACTGCACTTAAAACCACCTCTTACTCTTCTGCCACACCTTGGGATAATCCCTACCCTGCCTTCCTTCCACCCAGGATTTTTTTGTAAGTAAGGAAAAATATGGAATGTAGATGAGCAAGATTTTGGTTGCTGGTATCCAGTTGTACCACATACCCTTCACCAAACCTATAAGTAAATCTCTGGTGGAGTCAGGTCAGGCAAACTTAACAGAAATGCTTTACATTTTTATTTTGCAGTTTGGAGGGGCATTTGAACTGTAGTATCAGCTTGCCTCTGGCAAGACAGTGATAGAGTGAATGATGGTTAGTGTTCCTTCTTTTTTGGGTGACCCTACCTCAGTGGGAGATGACTTGTATGGTAAAAAAAAAAATTAAAGTTAGTGTGATACAGAGTTATATGAAAATAGTGTTAGGGAATACTGTATTCAAGTATTGTAAAACATGCTAAGGACTGTGCATGAGAATTTGTTGAGTAACTTGGTCTAGCATCAAAAAATTTAAGAAGTGTATAGTTCATCTTATCTCACATCACAGAGGATTAAAATGCTTCACTTAATTCCTTTCAGTTGTTATATTTACTTTCTATGCTGCACTATGCTGCTTGTACGTAAATGTTATTTTGAATTTGATTCTAGAAGCATTTTATAATTCTTTTCCCAGGCTGAGAATACCGTGAAGGATGACGATGATGCAAACTTAGCCACAGAGGTCGTTACTCTTCTCTTGAAATCTCTCAAAGAATACCATGAGAAAAAGAAATCTGTAAACACTGTGCATGTAAGTATGAATATAATTGTTCAGGGTATTTATGTTTTCCATTACAGTGTACAAGTTTCTGTATACTCATAGTTATAATGATATATTTCCTGTCATAATTTGAAAGTTGGCATTGTCATTGGCTGTTACAAACTGGCCTATGGCTTCTGTTTGCATCTTAGTTTGTGTTGGTAGTACCAACAAAGTAGTTTAAGTGATCTATTCCTTATAGAATTTTGACCAAGCAAATACATTTAACATATTAATTTACTGAAAGTAATTCACTCTTAAGATATAGTAGAGGAATGGCTGGTAGAGGTTCCACATTCATAAAATTTGTAGTTTATATGTTGCTTGTTTTTCTCCAAGTAAATTACTGTATACAGGAAAATTTTCATTCTTTTTGTATATATCAGAATCAGTAATAGCATTTTTATTTTGTGCATTTCTGTTTACTTTGTGTACTATCTACTGTGCATGCAGTGTGCATATTGTTTAAAAATATTAACTTTTCCACAGCTGATTTCCGAGGCTCAGATTAAATTCAACATTGTAATGGAGCTTGAGAAAGCAGCGCAGCTAGGAAGAGCAAACTCTAATAAGGGCCAAGAAAAGAGTGAACCTGAACAAGCTCAAACTAATACAACAAACAACAATGCACAGAAGGAGCCAACACAGAGTTTGACAGTACAAAACTTTGACCCCATAGGACAAAGTTACACTACACCACCACCGAACTACAAACCTCCATCAGAGACTTACAAAGCTCCATCACAGAATTACAAATCATCACAAAATTTCAACTCTTCACAACAGGAGTTTAACCCTGCAGCACAGAATTACAATGCGACACCGAATTTTAGCTCTACAACACAGAGCTATAGCCCTGCTGGACCAAATTATAATTCTGCAGGACAAAATTATAGTTCTCCAGGACAAAATTACAACTCCCCTGGACAAAATTATAATTCTCCTGTTCAAAATTATAATCCTGTAGTACACAGTTATAGTACTCCAGCACAGAATTACAATCCTGCTGTACAGAATTACAGCCCTGCTGGACCTGGTTTCAATCCTGCATTACACAGTTTCAACCCTGTAGCTGGTTTCTATAGCTTCCCACAGGTGAGTTGATTTATTGTATTTTTTGTTTTTCCCATGATTTACAGGTCTTTTGTGTAGATGTTAAGTAGCTGACTATTTGTCCTTCATTGCTTATGGAAGTGCTAGTCTGGGAGAAGGAAATTATTTTTTTCCTTATGCTAGTTATTCTTTTACTCACAGGCTTTTTCAACCTATTTATCAAAGAACACATGAGCCAGTAAAAAGATGCTTTGTGAATTTAACCAGGGAATGTATGAGGGTATAGTGGTACCAACACTTATATGGGTATGAAGTATGGGTTATAAATGCTGGGGCAAGGGGGAGGCTGGCGGTAGTGGAGATGTCATGTATGAGGGCAATGTGTGATGTAAATATTATGCAGAGAATTCATAGTGTGAAAATTAGGAGGACATGTGGAGTTAACAGAAGTATTATTCAGAGGGCTGAGGAGGGGTTGTTTAGGTGGTTTGGCCATTTAGAGAGGATGGGACACAATAGGATGACTTGGAGGGTGTATAAATCTGCAGTGGAGGGGAGGAGGTGTAGGGGTCATCCTAGGAAAGGTTGGATGGAGGGGGTAAAAGAGGTTTTGTGTGCAAGGGGCCTGGACATACAGCAGGCATGTGCGAGCATGTTAGATAGGATTGAATGGAGACAAATGGTTTTTGGGACCTGACAAGCTATTGGAGTGTGAGCAGGGTAATATTTTTTGAAGGGATTCAGGGAAACTGGTTAGCCAGACTCAAATCCTGGAAATGGGAAGTACAATGCCTGTACTTTACAGGAGGGGTTTGGGATATTTTCTTTTTGGAGCGACATTTGAACTGTCATATCTATGCACCTCTGCAAAGACAGTGATTATGTATGAATGATGGTGAAAATATTTCTTTCTTTTTTAGGTCACCCTGCCTCAGTGGGAGATGGCCAGTGTGCTGAAAAAAAAATTATAATTTTATATTCTTCTCTATTTTTTGTTTGTTTAATTTTAACTTCTCTAGTGTAACTAAACAAAAAAAATTAACATTCCTGCTGTCTCTTATCACTGAGGTTAGTGACAACAAAAGAAAAAAAGGAATCATGTTTACCATCATTTATTCAGTTGCTGTTTTGCCAAAGTGTGCTGGTATCATGTTCACATGACCTTTGAACTATGATGTCAGCACATTTCTTTTTCTTTTTTTCTGTGTAAAATTGCTAAAAAGAAAAGGAGGGACATAAACAGTTTTTATGCATGAAATACAGTGCACTTTGGTTATTGCTTTTTGAAAAGTATTACAATTTAGGAAGTACAGTACTAGTGCAAAGACCATAGTTTGCACACCATTTTTGAACATAATTAAGCTGTTATGGAAGCCTTATAAATATACATATATTTTTTAAACATGCTAGTCATCTCCCACCAAGGCAAGGTGACCCAAATAAAAGAAGAAACATGCATTTTTCTTTATTTTACATAGAGAAATTTATACAGGAGAAGGAGTTACTAGCCCCCTTGTTCTTGTAATAAATGTATCTAGAAGTTAATATAATGGAACCCGTAAAAAATTGCCAATAAGTCCAAAAAAGTAACACTATTAGAAATGCAACAAATTTTATTATTTGTAGAGATGAAATTTAGTGCATAGAATATTAATTTTTATTGTGAAAGTGTTTCTTTTTTGAGTCACCTTCCTCAGTGGGTAAAAGTAATGCATAGTATCATGTAGACTTAATGTAGCGGAGTTAAAGACTATATAAAGCATTAATTGTGATGTACACTGTATATAGCATCCAGCAGGCTTTTATGAGCATGTAGATGGAATGAATGGAGATAATAATGTGCTGTTGGAGTGTGAGAAAGGTAATACTTTTGAAGGGAAGTGGGAAGGGCAGTGCCTGTACTCTGAAGGAGAGGTGGTATAGTTGCAGTCAGAGCTCCTCATTTACTTTGTTGTTTAATGCAAAAGGTTCAGAATATTGGTTGTAATTGTTTGATGGCATTGATAGGTGATGATATACAGGAGGAACAGGAGAGAGCCTAAACTACAACTCTTGTTAATGTCGGTGTTTATTTGTAGAGTAGATGAAGTACTGTAGTGTCAGTTATATTTATTTATTGGATAAAATAGTGACCTTTAAGTCTATAATATTTCAGAAATTTGTTGTGATCTATAATGCCAAAGGGCTTTTATTGGTCAATAAATATTGCAACTATGTTAGTTACTACAGAGTGCTGCATAGATGGTGTTTAGTAGTTTTATTATTGCAGCATTTGTGCCCCTTTGGGGTGTGAATTCATGCTGGCATAGTGTATGTATTTTATGCTTGGTTATATATGAGTATATTTGTTCAAATTTATTTTCAAAAATACTTCTGATGGTATTATATGGCAGCTTTGAAATTTATCTGTAATTTCTTATGTCAGAGGTATGATCATCTTTGTAAATTAAAAGTTGCTCTCTTTTGGGAATGTTTGGGAAGATTATACATTAAAGTGATTATTGAAGAGCATTGCATTAGCTGATGATAACACAGTACTTGTGAATCCTTCTTGTATTATAATGGTGGGTATTTCAGCTTGATTGCTTGCTACATTTTGGATTGATTTTAGTATTGAGTTTAGTCTGGATGTTTGGTTGGTGAGAAATACTAATAATTAATGTAGAGATCATTAAGAATGTTATTAATATTGGGTTTAGCCTCTTGGATTGCAGTCACTGTCTTGTTCTCAATAGAAAAGAAGCTGCATCATGGAATTTATTTGCTTTATTAGCAGAGAGTGAGCTTGTATCATTTTTGGAGAGATTTATTTGCTTCTAGTTTGATGTTTGGTTTAATCATAGAATTTAGAAATTTCACATTGCTTTATACTGCATATAGTGTTCCACTGAATTTATCATAGGTTGTATATAAGTTTAGAACTCATTATACTAGTAAGTGTTGCAGCATATTATTTTGGTAATTCTTGAGGAATGAGTCCTAGCTTGTAGCTTTTTCCATCATGTAAATTCTACAAATCTGATTATACTTTAAGTAAGTTATTTTTTGGTGTAATTTGCTTGGTTATTACAGTACAAAGTTTCTTTTAATAAGTTAATAGTTGCAGTACTTATTAAATTAAATCCTGCAAGTCTTAGATCAAAATTTACTCAGGGAAACTTGAGTATAAAATGCTTTTTTTTTTCTTTTGTACTTTCTCATCCAAAGTCCAAATGTGTGATAAAAAGGAGTCTGTACTTAACATTTTGCATGTTTATCATAAAGTAACTGCCTGCCTGCTGTGACTGAATGGTTTAGCTTAACAAAATTATACAAGTTTTCTTTCATTCAACAGCAACACATACTGTATATATGTATATGTGAATGTTTTACTCTGACACTTCATATAGTTTTTAATCCATGATTCCAGATTGGCTCTATCTTACCTTTGCAGGCCAGCGGACATTCACTATTCAGTGCCCCGCCACCCCCACCTCCACCTCCACCACCTGCTACATCATCATTTGGATACACTCAGTAGTTTGATGAGACTTGTATATAGGAATCTTTTAAGTACTACTTGTGCTGCTTTAGAGCGGTACATTGATTGTTTACACTTAAAAGTATGTCAGATATTTTCAGTGCTTCATGCCTGTACTCTGCAAACAAATATCAGCCAGATAATGATTTTATTGATAGTTGCTCATAAGTATGTGACTCTAAAAGTAAAATAATTTAATAAAATACATAAATGATACTGACCAGAGAAATGCGCATTTGAAAGGAATATAATAATTCATTTTATTCCTCTTTATATTCACTTTATTGTTATTCTTACAATAATTAGAAGAAATAGAACTACCCAGTTATTTATCAGGATTAACTTAAATTCAAGTGTGACATTAAAGTCTGTTGTATGTGATTGTTCCCAATCTTACATAAATAAAAAGTCATTTTAATGTAAAATTATAACATGGCATTCATGTACAGTTTGATCCTCAACCTTAATATTGCCCTTAAGATCAGCAATGTTGTCAGTACAAGAAAGTACAAGTTTATATGTCATATAACTTTCAGAATATAAATTTACTTAGTATGATAGAAAACCTCTGTTAACAGAGACCGGGTTTAGAGCTTAGTCTGATTATATTCTTATTATTGTTAACAGAGACAAAGAATCAGTATCAATATGTCATGTCACATGGTACCCTTAGCATTTATTTTCATGTTTATATTATCAACATTACTTAATGTTTTTTGGATCATTATTTTGCAGTATTTCATCAGAAAGTTTTGTGATATTTTGACAGTCATTTTAGTGAGCAGTGTGTGACCTAATTATCATCTTGTTCCAAGTCAGAAGCATCGCTCAAATCAATACTTACAGTCAGACTATCGTACTTTTTTTTTTTTTTTTTTTTTTTTAATTCTCGGTCAGGACTTCAAAAATGCTTATGATCCTCTTTCATTAATTTTTTCTGTAATCTTATACATTTCATCGTAGTTATCACTGATGTAAAGTTAAAAAATGAGTGTTAATGCATGTGTGTAATTGGGAATTGACTAAATAGAATGATCACTTAAGTGGTAAATAAGTGTATATAATTTTTAAAAATTGCTAGTTCTAAATTAGAGATGAAATCCTATCCTACACAGATCCTTTTATTTTCAAGAGGTTGTAAGACTGTGGTCATAGTGTCCACCATTTATGCCTCTTTATCACACTCCACAATTTAAAATATTGCTTTGAAAGATATGATTTCAATATGATAGAAGTTCAGTTGTTTATGGAAAAAAATTAATGAACCCTAGGAGACTGTCAACAATAATTTTGTTTTTGATAGAAGGATAAAAATACACAAATACTTCTCATGGAATGGAAGTTACAGAGGTTTCTTAGCTTACAGTTAAGTTGTTGTGAAGTTGGGATTATATCACTGAAATGTAACTTAATACACTGCTTCCCTTGTTATGGGGGATGCAATTAAGAATACTTAGATTTAACAGGAAACTAATATGCTAAGTAACAAATTACTTGTACTGTATTTAAAAATTAATTGATATCAATGACATTTTCATGTATTTCATAGAAAGATTGAGTAAATTATTGTGAAAGCCTTTCTGTTGTCTTAATTTGTTAAAACCACTTAATGTTCAAAGTTTTAATAATTATTCAAGAATATTAATCAGGAATGTCTTATTTCCATTGTAAAAGTATATTTTTACCTTAAATGTGTGTACAAAAACTGTTTTCATGTATGATACTGCAATGATTTTGATTTGATAGTCTGTAGTTTTGTGAAAGTAAATAAAATTCAGTCACTTATTGTTTTTTATTAACTCAGAATTATATATGTCAACAAGTGGACAGAAGCTAATTTATTAGTGAGTCATGATGGGAAGTGAGTTTTGAATTACCTGCCAATGTGTGAAAAAAGTTGGTTTTATATATCTTCCTTGACTTTGTACAAGGAATGCATTCTCTGAAAGGGTCACAGACAAATTTGGATAGCCAGTGTATGCATAATTTTAGTGATAAAATGTAATCAGTTTTCCTATATTAGATTAGTTAATATTTGCAAGAATATATGCAAGAGTATATCAATGGTAGTTTTTATTAAACTACTAGTTCCACAATATTTTTTTGTGTTTGAGTAAAATATTGAGGGTAGGGATTACATTTTCATGTTTATGCACAAAAGAAATGATTATCCAGTAAGATTTAAACAAAAAGGTTAAGGAAAGGACCAGTAAAAAATGTGAAATCAATACAATGGCACTGACACTGTATGATAACCTCTTGTCACAAAAACATGAAAAAGGATATTCTCCTCATTCAGCGACGTACTCATTTACCGATGACTCAGATTCACGACAGGCTCTCTGACCAGTATGAATACCTAAATAATATATATCAGAGATGATTTCCTTTATTCTGTCATAACGTTATAGCACTGCTATACTCATGATACATTTTCCTTCATATAGATATTGACATGATTACTTTCCACAGATTTCTAAACACTCATGCTACTTTTTTCCTTTTATCTTTTCTGTGATTCACCTCATCTTTTATAGGATAGACCCATCTGCTGACATATCCTCTCCAGAGTATTTAAATAAATTTACTTCCACAAGAAACAAACTTAATTAAGGGATTTCACATGTGGATTAGGCTACAACAATCAGACAAGTGGCTGGATCATGGAGTTCAGTGTATGGATAAAGTGCAAGATAAGGACCCTGCAGGTCTACTGGTCTTTCCAGTGATTCCAGTGACCTTTTTATATAAAATGAGTTGGTCACTGGAAGGACTAGTAGGTCTCCTGCAGTCCCCCTATCTTGTATTTCACCATACAGTGACCTTACTAACCCAGCTGTTCACCCGACTACACTTGTATAATTTTGTTTATTATGCATCCTTGTGTACTGACTGGAGAAGTCCATTCCATATATGAAAGTCTCAGTTGTCTGTAGTTGTGTCTATTCTCCACTTGTTCGCTTTGTGCTACTTATCTCCATCCAAATTCACTTTCTTTTACTCCTCCCAGTATGCATTTGTTCCTTAGAAATGTTTATTCAATACTCATTATTTTACTCTTTGCTATGGTCACTTTCAGCTTGCTGAACTGGCATTTCTCCTCAAGGAGGATTCCTTGATGATGGTGAGGGACATTTGATCCAAGGAATTGAACTTTTCCACCCTTTCCTTGGACTGAATATGATTGCCTCTCATTCGACAGGTACTTTATGACCACTATGGGTTTGGTGCTTTCACTTGAACTTAGTAATAACTGTACACATTTCCAAACCTCTGTACAAACTTTTGCAGCATTTTTTTCTGAATTTCTCATAAGCAAATTATCTACAAACAACAACTTACAACCCCAACTATAAACAAATTAAATATTCACTGACATTACATCCCTGTCTTGGGCTCATTTTTATTGGAAAAATTATTAACCGAATTATTAACAACTTTTTGCAATCAATTATGATTGAGGTATATTGAGGGTGACTTTTGTTTCCCCAAATTGATAAGATTTTGAGACCTTCCTGGGAAAATTCAATAATTTTCAACCTTCCAACAAACAAATACTATGGGAAATAGATGACCATCCTTACCTTGTTGTTCTAGTTACTACTACTCATGTCATGACCAACAAATGGAAATATCTGTCTGTTAGTATTGTCTACATTTCTGCAGAGCATAGTATATATAATATAAAACACATAAAGATACATATTATTTTTTCAGAGATTAATATTTATCAGGAAATCACTTTTACAACTCATTTTGCTGCCAGGAAATCTTGTAGTTTAGATGCCTATATGAGCATTTTAATAAATGTTCCACACTTTCTGGCTATGGAAATCAACAGTAAAAGAAGAAGCAGCTGTATAGCCCTTGTGGCTTAGCGCTTCTTTTTGATTATAATAATAATAACAGTAAAAGAAACCACAGAACGAATGGAGTTTGAACCAGTGTCGAGTGAGTCGTAAAATTCCAGGCCAGTGTAAAGAGAGAGTCGGCACTGATGTACTTTGTTTGCAAAACTCCTGTGTATATATATTTGAATCTATAACCAATAACAGTATAAGTTACCACTCAGTGATGCCTGCGAAGCCAATCAAAAGAGAATCTGTTTAAAGCAATCCCGTGGAAATCAATTTTGGGAATTGTCTACACAAAATTGAGGAGAGAGCACCTGAGCATGTCAATTGCTCTACCAGCCATTCCTTAATAATAGCTGACCAGGGTTTGAAAATTGAAGGAAATTGGATAAGGCATTCTGAATGAGAAAATTGTAGCTAACAGATGGATGGCTCTGGTATCATGTCATGCGTTATTGAAGGGTTTGCTCAACTCACTTTTAAAATTCTCTAAAATCCAAAGAAAAAGAATGAATTTCATGTTTTTGAAGATAGTCTAGTTCCATAAAAATTTCAATGACTCAAAATTTTAAAAAAGTATTTATTTTATTGACAAATTTTCCCACAAACAAGCTAAACTGAGTGTTTACTATTCTGACCTTTTAATGGCATAAGCCATTAAATACTGAAGCCATTCAGAAGAGCAGATGGGTCTATGAAAGATGAGGTGAATCATAGAATTGATGAGGGGAAAAGGGTGAGTGGTGCACTTAGGAGTCTGTGGAGACAAAGAACTTTGTCCTTGGAGGCAAAGAGGGGAATGTATGAGAGTATAGTTTTACCAACGCTCTTATATGGGTGTGAAGCATGGGTGATGAATGTTGCAGCGAGGAGAAGGCTGCAGGCAGTGGAGATGTCATGTCTGAGGGCAATGTGTGGTGTGAATATAATGCAGAGAATTCATAGTTTGGAAGTTAGGAGGAGGTGCGGGATTACCAAAACTGTTGTCCAGAGGGCTGAGGAAGGGTTGTTGAGGTGGTTCGGACATGTAGAGAGAATGGAGCGAAACAGAGTGACTTCAAGAGTGTATCAGTCTGTAGTGGAAGGAAGGTAGGGTAGGGGTCAGCCTAGGAAAGGTTGGAGGGAAGGGGTAAAGGAGGTTTTGTGTGCGAGGGACTTGGACTTCCAGCAGGCATGCGTGAGCATGTTTGATAGGAGTGAATGGAGACAAATGGTTTTTAATACTTGACGTGCTGTTGGAGTGTGAGCAAAGTAACATTTATGAAGGGGTTCAGGGAAACCGGCAGGCCGGACTTGAGTCCTGGAGATGGGAAGTACAGTGCCTGCACTCTGAAGGAGGGGTGTTAATGTTGCAATTTAAAAACTGTAGTGTAAAGCACCCTTCTGGCAAGACAGTGATGGAGTGAATGATGGTGAAAGTTTTTCTTTTTTGGGCCACCCTGCCTTGGTGGGAATCGGCCAGTGTGATAATAAAATAAATAATTCAGAAGAGGGCTACACATATATTGTGTTTGTGAATATTAAATGGGAATCAAAATTTCACACCATTTTAAAACCACATAAAATGGCCACCCTTCAAGGGAGGTTCCTTGATGCTGGTGAGGGGCTCTTGATCTAGGGAATTGGATCTGTGCTCCACTTCCCTGAATTGAGCCTGAATACCTTCCACCCCTCCCCCCCCCCCCAAACATGCACTGTATAATCTCTACGGGTTTAGCACTCCCTCAAGAATATAATAATAAATGGTCAACTCTGCACCTATACACTGACATACACTCTCCGCTGTCATCCAGTTAGGAGACAACTTCAATGGACGCTTGAAGCTGCGCTGCTGAGAGTTTTGGAAGTTATCCAGTGTTATATGACCCTTGTGGGTTTAGTATTCAGTAATTTATCCTAGCCACTCCAGGATGCTGGGAATAGCCGAGGTAACATTGATCACAGGACACCTGCATGTGCCGGTTCCCAGAATCTGGTCCTCGTTACTGTACACAGGCATTCAAAATTTGAATGCAATCGGATGAGGGATTCTTGAGCAAAATATAATTGAAAAGTAGGAGCAAGAAATTTTTTTGGTGCTAGTTACAGATCCTCCTTCAGGAATACCTAATGATAAATTGCTGGATGTAAGTACTCATTATGTTTATTTAGGTGACATTTGTACCAGTATAATTACACAAGTTGTGCATCATTACACTTGTTCATATAAGAAGCAAATCAAGTAGGATAACCCAAACAAAAATGTCAAAGTGATCATTGTCATTAAGGTGATATAATAATGATAAAATGCCGGGAGCAATGGGCTAGTAACCCCTTCTCCTGTAGACATATACTGAAAAAGAGAAGAAGAACAATTTTATAAAACTGGGATGCTTGAATGTGCGTGGATGTAGTGCGGATGACAAGAAACAGATGAGTGCTGATGTTATGAATGAAAAGAAGTTGGATGTCCTGGCCCTAAGCGAAACAAAGCTGAAGGGGGTAGGGGAGTTTCGGGGGGGGGGGGGAAATAAATGGGATTAAATCTGGAGTATCTGAGAGAGTTAGAGCAAAGGAAGGGGTAGCAGTAATGTTGAAGGATCAGTTATGGAAGGAGAAAAGAGAATATGAATGTAAATTCAAGAATTATGTGGATTAAAGTAAAGGTTGGATGCAAAAAGTGGGTCATAATAAGCGTGTATGCACCTGGAGAAGAGAGGAATGTAGAGGAGAGAGATTTTGGGAGATGTTAAGTGAATGTATAGGAGCCTTTGAACCAAGTGAGAGAGTAATTGTGGTAGGGGACCTGAATGCTAAAGTAGGAGAAACTTTTAGAGAGGGTGTGGTAGGTAAGTTTGGGGTGCCAGGTGTAAATGATAATGGGAGCCCTTTGATTGAACTTTGTATAGAAAGGGGTTTACTTATAGGTAATACATATTTTGAGAAAAAGAGGATAAATAAGTATACAAGATATGATGTAGGGCGAAATGACAGTAGTTTGTTGGATTATGTATTGGTAGATAAAAGACTGTTGAGTAGACTTCAGGATGTACATGTTTATAGAGGGGCCACAGATATATCAGATCACTTTCTAGTTGTAGCTACACTGAGAGTAAAAGGTAGATGGGATACAAGGAGAAAAGAAGCATCAGGGAAGAGAGAGGTGAAGGTTTATAAACTAAAAGAGGAGGCAGTTGGGGTAAGATATAAACAACTATTGGAGGATAGATGGGCTAATGAGAGCATAGGCAATGGGATCGAAGAGGTATGGGGTCGGTTTAAAAGTGTTGTGTTGGAGTGTTCAGCAGAAGTTTGTGGTTACAGGAAAGTGGGTGCAGGAGGGAAGAGGAGCGATTGGTGGAATGATGATGTAAAGAGAGTAGTAAGGGAGAAAAAGTTAGCATATGAGAAGCTTTTACGTAGAAGTGATGCAAGGAGGGAAGAGCATATGGAGAAAAAGAGAGAGGTTAAGAGAGTGGTGAAGCAATGTAAAAAGAGAGCAAATGAGAGAGTGGGTGAGATGTTATCAACAAATTTTGTTGAAAATAAGAAAAAGTTTTGGAGTGAGATTAACAAGTTAAGGAAGCCTAGAGAAAAAATGGATTTGTCAGTTAAAAATAGGAGAGGAGAGTTATTAAATGGAGAGTTAGAGGTATTGGGAAGATGGAAGGAATATTTCGAGGAATTGTTAAATGTTGATGAAGATAGGGAAGCTGTGATTTCGTGTATAGGGCAAGGAGGAATAACATCTTGTAGGAGTGAGGAAGAGCCAGTTGTGAGTGTGGGGGAAGTTCGTGAGGCAGTAGGTAAAATGAAAGGGGGGTAAGGCAGCCGGGATTGATGGGATAAAGATAGAAATGTTAAAAGCAGGTGAGGATGTAGTTTTGGAGTGGTTGGTGCAATTATTTAATAAATGTATGGAAGAAGGTAAGGTACCTAGGGATTGGCAGAGAGCATGCATAGTTCCTTTGTATAAAGGCAAAGGGGACAAAAGAGAGTACAAAAATTATAGGGGAATAAGTATGTTGAGTGTACCTGGTAAAGTGTATGGTAGAGTTATTATTGAAAGAATTAAGAGTAAGATGGAGAATAGGATAGCAGATGAACAAGGAGGCTTTAGGAAAGGTAGGGGGTGTGTGGGCCAGGTGTTTACAGTGAAACACATAAGTGAACAGTATTTAGATAAGGCTAAAGAGGTCTTTGTGGCATTTATGGATTTGGAAAAGGCGTATGACAGGGTGGATAGGGGGGTAATGTGGCAGATGTTGCAGGTGTATGGTGTAGGTGGTAGGTTACTGAAAGCAGTGAAGAGTTTTTACGAGGATAGTGAGGCTCAAGTTAGAGTATGTAGGAAAGTGGGAAATTATTTCCCAGTAAAAGTAGGCCTTAGACAAGGATGTATTCAGATATTTGGGAGTGGACGTGTCAGCGGATGGGTCTATGAAAGATGAGGTAAATCATAGAATTGATGAGGGAAAAAGGGTGAGTGGTGCACTTAGGAGTCTGTGGAGACAAAAAACTTTGTCCTTGGAGGCAAAGAGGGGAATGTATGAGAGTATAGTTTTACCAACGCTCTTATATGGGTGCGAAGCATGGGTGATGAATGTTGCAGCGAGGAGAAGGCTGGAGGCAGTGGAGATGTCATGTCTGAGGGCAATGTGTGGTGTGAATATAATGCAGAGAATTCGTAGTTTGGAAGTTAGGAGGAGGTGCGGGATTACCGAAACTGTTGTCCAGAGGGCTGAGGAAGGGTTGTTGAGGTGGTTCGGACATGTAGAGAGAATGGAGCGAGACAGAATGACTTCAAGAGTGTATCAGTCTGTAGTGGAAGGAAGGCGGGGTAGGGGTCGGCCTAGGAAAGGTTGGAGGGAGGGGGTAAAGGAGGTTTTGAGTGCGAGGGGCTTGGACTTCCAGCAGGCATGCGTGAGCGTGTTTGATAGGAGTGAATGGAGACAAATGGTTTTTAATACTTGACGTGCTGTTGGAGTGTGAGCAATGTAACATTTATGAAGGGGTTCAGGGAAACCGGCAGGCCGGACTTGAGTCCTGGAGATGGGAAGTACAGTGCCTGCACTCTGAAGGAGGGGTGTTAATGTTGCAGTTTAAAAACTGTAGTGTAAAGCACCCTTCTGGCAAGACAGTGATGGAGTGAATGATGGTGAAAGTTTTTCTTTTTCGGGCCACCCTGCCTTGGTGGCTACCCTGCCTTGGTGGCCACCCTGCCTTGGTGGTCACCCTGCCTTGATGGCCACCCTGCCTTGATGGCCACCCTGCCTTGATGGCCACCCTGCCTTGGTGGGAATCGGCCAGTGATAATAAAAAAAAATAAAAATAATAATGATAACTTGAGATATATTAGGATGCTATAATAATAACTTGAAATATATTAAGATGCCATAATAATAATAATATTAATAATTTGAGACATATTAAGATATAATAATTTGAGATATACTAAGATACTATAATTAGTTACAACAGTAGTCAACCATTAACCTGAAGTTTGTAATCACCACAAAGTGATTTAGGATTAATTATGGATTTTTTGTTATATCAACATAGATTTATTATTATTATAATCAAAAAGAAGCGCTAAGCCACAAGGGCTATACAGTCAACATAGATTTATTGTTCTGTCTAGACAGATTATGGTAATGCCCGAAATGCCTAGCCATGCTAAGTGTTCTAGTGGTACACTCTGTAATCACAATTTTACTACATGTTAACCACACAATAACCAAATTTCTATAAACTCAGCATTGTAATCCTTATAGAGAATAAACTTTGAATTTGAATTGAATTTGACTAATAATTGTAATGTTAACATATTGGAGTGTTATGGAGTAGTTAAGATAACATTGTAACGTCAATATTATATATTTCATTAAACAAGTTAGTTATATTTTTTCACATATAGTGAACTGGTTTTTTTTTTTATTCATTATAAAAATAAATGTTTGTGTTGTTAATTTTAAAGAACATTCTCAATTGAACGGAGCTGCCGGCTTTTAATTAATTTCAGACAATATATATATTTTTGGTGCAAGAAAATGCAAAATAAATGTGATAATAATTCATGTTATAAGAAATTTGTAGCTAAATTCCATGAAGATACGAGGTAACAATAATAATAAATAACGCTGATCTATGTGTTTCAATTCTGGTAATTAATGAAATGTACCTGAACGAGAGGTTAATAAATTATAAAGTAATTTAGAATTAATATAAAATTGCAATAGAATGAAATTGATGAGTGTTGATGTAGAGAGTATAAAGTCAGTGTTAATAATGGCGTCGTGGAGAGTAGGTGACTCTCAGGATCATAATGAAGGAAGTAAGACATTTATTGTGTTATAACCATCACCCGGACCTCCTGCATGCTCCTCCCCGGGATCTTGATCCACGCAGGTGGAGCTAGCTACCTTCTCTTAACTCTCCATCAAGTATGATTGCTAGACACGTCCCTCAGGGAAGAGGAGTGGATCTTGATCCAAGGAACTGGACTGCTCTTTCCCTTCCTTGGATTGAACTTCATTGCCCGTTACCACTCCTTCCTTCCTCTATATGACCCTTACAGGTTTAGAACTTCACGAATGTCTGGTTAAGGCTTACCACCACTTAAGATACATTATTACCATGCTAGGTGTGCTAGTGGCGCCTCTGTAATTATTGTTTTATTATATGTAAACCACAGTAAACCAAACTAAACCCCGCATTGTAACCCTTATACAGAATAAACTTGATTGATATAACCCATGTACACCCACTACAGTATAACCCATGTACACCCACTACAGTATAACCCATGTACACCCACTACAATATAACCCATGTACACCCACTACAGTATAACCCATGTACACCCACTACAGTATAACCCATGTACACCCACTACAATATAACCCATGTACACCCACTACAGTATAACCCATGTACACCCACTACAGTATAACCCATGCACACCCACTACAGTATAACCCATGTACACCCACTACAGTATAACCCATGTACACCCACTACAATATAGCCCATGTACACCCACTACAATATAGCCCATGTACACCCACTACAATATAACCCATGTACACCCACTACAATATAGCCCATGTACACCCACTACAGTATAGCCCATGTACACCCACTACAATATAACCCATGTACACCCACTACAATATAACCCATGTACACCCACTACAATATAGCCCATGTACACCCACTACAATATAGCCCATGTACACCCACTACAATATAGCCCATGTACACCCACTACAATATAACCCATGTACACCCACTACAGTGTAACCCATGTACACCCACTACAGTGTAACCCATGTACACCCACTACAGTGTAACCCATGTACACCCACTACAGTGTAACCCATGTACACCCACTACAATATAACCCATGTACACCCACTACAGTGTAACCCATGTACACCCACTACAATATAACCCATGTACACCCACTACAGTGTAACCCATGTACACCCACTACAATATAACCCATGTACACCCACTACAGTGTAACCCATGTACACCCACTAGTGTAACCCATGTACACCCACTACAGTGTAACCCATGTACACCCACTACAGTGTAACCCATGTACACCCACTACAGTGTAACCCATGTACACCCACTACAGTGTAACCCATGTACACCCACTACAGTGTAACCCATGTACACCCACTACAGTGTAACCCATGTACACCCACTACAGTATAACCCATGTACACCCACTACAGTATAACCCATGTACACCCACTACAATATAGCCCATGTACACCCACTACAGTATAACCCATGTACACCCACTACAGTATAACCCATGTACACCCACTACAGTATAACCCATGTACACCCACTACAGTATAACCCATGTACACCCACTACAGTATAACCCATGTACACCCACTACAGTATAACCCCTGTACACCCACTACAGTATAACCCATGTACACCCACTACAGTATAACCCATGTACACCCACTACAGTATAGCCCATGTACACCCACAACAATACAACTCATGTAAGATAAGATTTCGTTCAGATTTTTAACCCCGGAGGGTTAGCCACCCAGGATAACCCAAGAAAGTCAGTGTGTCATCGAGGACTGTCTAACTTATTTCCATTGTGGTCCTCAATCTTGTCCCCCAGGATGCCACCCACACCAGTCCACTAGCACCCAGGATGCCACCCACACCAGTCACTAGCACCCAGGATGCTACCCACACCAGTCCACTAGCACCCAGGATGCCACCCACACCAGTCCACTAGCACCCAGGATGCCACCCACACCAGTCCACTAACACCCAGGATGCCACCCACACCAGTCCACTAACACCCAGGATGCCACCCACACCAGTCCACTAACACCCAGGATGCCACCCACACCAGTCCACTAACACCCAGGATGCCACCCACACCAGTCCACTAACACCCAGGATGCCACCCACACCAGTCCACTAACACCCAGGATGCCACCCACACCAGTCCACTAACACCCAGGATGCCACCCACACCAGTCCACTAACACCCAGGATGTCACCCACACCAGTCCACTAACACCCAGGATGTCACCCACACCAGTCCACTAACACCCAGGATGCCACCCACACCAGTCCACTAACACCCAGGATGCCACCCACACCAGTCCACTAACACCCAGGATGCCACCCACACCAGTCCACTAACACCCAGGATGCCACCCACACCAGTCCACTAACACCCAGGATGCCACCCACACCAGTCCACTAACACCCAGGATGCCACCCACACCAGTCCACTAACACCCAGGATGCCACCCACACCAGTCCACTAACACCCAGGATGCCACCCACACCAGTCCACTAACACCCAGGATGCCACCCACACCAGTCCACTAACACCCAGGTACCTATTTGCTGCTAGGTGAACATGACAACAGGTGTAAGGAAACGTGTCGAAATGTTTCCACCGCGCTGGGAATCAAACCCGGGCCCTCCGTGTGTGAAGTGGGAGCTTTAGCCACCGGGCCACCCACCATGTTCACCCACTACAATACAACCCATGTTCACCCACTGCAATACAACCCATGTACACCCACTACAATACAACCCATGTACACCCACTACAATACAACCCATGTACACCCACTACAATACAACCCATGTACACCCACTACAATACAACCCATGTACACCCACTACAATACAACCCATGTATACCCACTACAATACAACCCATGTACACCCACTACAATACAACCCATGTACACCCACTACAATACAACCCATGTACACCCACTACAATACAACTCATGTACACCCACTACAATACAACTCATGTACACCCACTACAATACAACCCATGTACACCCACTGCAATACAACTCGTGTACACCCACTACAATACAACCCATGTACACCCACTGCAATACAACCCATGTACACCCACTGCAATACAGCCCATGTACACCCACTACAATACAACCCATGTACACCCACTGCAATACAACTCGTGTACACCCACTACAATACAACCCATGTACACCCACTGCAATATGACCCATGTAAACCCACTACAATACAACTCATGTACGCCCACTACAATACAACCCATGTTCACCCACTACAATACAACCCATGTACACCCACTGCAATACAACTCGTGTACACCCACTACAATACAACCCATGTACACCCACTGCAATACAGCCCATGTACACCCACTACAATACAACCAATGTACACCCACTGCAATACAACTCGTGTACACCCACTGCAATACAGCCCATGTACACCCACTACAATACAACCAATGTACACCCACTGCAATACAACCCATGTACACCCACTGCAATATGACCCATGTAAACCCACGACAATACAACTCGTGTACACCCACTGCAATACAACCCATGTACACCCACTACAATGCAACCCATGTACACCCACTACAATACAACCCATGTACACCCACTACAATACAAGCCATGTACACCCACTACAATACAAGCCATGTACACCCACTACAATACAACCCATGTACACCCACTACAATACAACCCATGTACACCCACTACAATACAACCCATGTACACCCACTACAATACAACCCATGTACACCCACTACAATACAACCCATGTACACCCACTACAATACAACCCATGTACACCCACTACAATACAACCAATGTACACCCACTACAATACAACCCATGTACACCCACTACAATACAACCCATGTACACCCACTACAATACAACCCATGTACACCTACTACAATACAACCCATGTTGAATTGATGACTTTTTTTTTTTTTTTTTTTTTTTTTTAGGCTATCTTAAGTTGACTTTTAATTCTCTAAAAAGAGGAGCATTAAAATAAAAGACATGGTATTATCAGAATATTTTGTTTTCAGTAAAGCGAGAGATGCGCCTGGGCAGTGGCCTGGCTGGCATCTTGGCCTCCATATCCGGTGGGGTTCCTAAAAAGCAAGAATTTAAGAAACCGATACCTAAGAAAGGTAGGGTAATTGTCACGTGATTTTTTCTTTTAGATTAAGGTGGGTGCATCTTTTATCAAACACTGATCTTATTTTCACTTTGCAGGTTAGAAAACTGTGTTTTATGTTGTTGCTTAATTACGTATACAGTGGTACCTCGGGATACGAACAGCTCAAAACTTAAACCATTATGTAAGTGTATTTATGTAAGTGCTTTTGTAAGTGTATTTTTGGGGATCTGAAACGGATTAATCTAATTTACATTATTCCTTTTGGGAACAAATTCGTTTGGCATCGGCACTCGAACAGCCTTCTCAAACTAAATAAATTCGTATCCCAAGGTACCGCTGTATTTTGCCATGGATTTTTTCTTTTATGTGCAATAATCAGTTGAGGGAATTTCTTCAAAACTTTAACTTTTGGAAATGTATTGAATAACAGATAGGTTGATTAAAGCTGCTGTAGAGCTTTAATGCTAAAAGTTATAATCAGTTTTCAAGAGTGAGGCTAAGGTTAGGATGTGTGAAAGAGGAGGATATTTCCCAGTCAGAATGGCCCTTTTATAAATGGGATTGTAAACAAGTTGAATGTCAGGGAGAGGTGCAGCTTAAAAGATAAAGAATAGGATACAAAATCAGAGTTAAATGTATTGTCAGTTAACACTGATGATAGCACATTTCTTTTGAATATTTGGAAGAGAAGTTGTAGAGTTAGTGGAGGAGTTTTGAGGATGTGCAAAAGGAACTTAAGAGCAAGGTAATTTAGAGCAGAAAGTTAAGGCAGTAAAATATGGATGCTAGATTAGAAGGAATAAGTATAAAAGAAGCGGGTGAATTTAGGTACAGTAATTACTTATTTAAATTGCATGTGTTTTATAGAAATCCTATGAAAAACCTGTTCCTACATAATGTGTAGTACTGTATTGTACTGTATATGCCAGTATGCATCTGTCAAGAATAAAATTTATTCCAGCTAAAGTGCCACAACAAAACCTCGGATTTGACTTGGCCTCTATAAAAGCTTTGTCATCGTGGGGGGACATCAGTGCAGTCACTAGTAGTAATTTTCCTGTGACCACTGACAATGAAGATAATGGTCACACTGCAGGCAAATGTTTTGAAGAGAAGAAAATTGATAACACCATTAACTACGATGGTGAGCATCAGTGGTGTTCAGTTGACTTAACATAGACCTCACCCCCCTCCCCTCTTGGGATAGGGGGTGAGGTCTAGTTCTTGGGTCTGCCTCTTTTTAATTTGCATACATAGTTTTACTTTACATATAAACTGTGTGAGGTAGCTCATGTCACTTGTTTTGACTATTCGTATATTGAAGAAGCATTTCCCAGTATCACTGTACAGTGGACCTTCTGTTATCGGTCGTAATCCATTCCAGAAGGTCAGCTGATAACCGAAATGGCCGAAAACCGAATTAATATTTCCCATAAGAATTAATGGAAATACAATTAATCCATTCCAGACAAAAATGTTCACAAAATTTTTTTTTTTTAACAATTTTGTAAGTATTACATACCTTTATTGAAGGCTAATTCTGGCTTCTGGAAGATAGGGAAGAGGAAAGAGGGAGGAGTTAGTATTTGGAAGGGAAATCCCCCTCCATAAAGACTAGGTGGCAAAGCCTTCTCTGGGGTTACTTCCCTTCTTTGTCTTTTAATGCCACTAGGACCAGCTTGAGTCACTGGACCCCTGTCGCACAACAAATCTGTCCATAGAGGTTTGTTTCTGGCGTCTAAGATTTCACCTCTTTAATCTGTCGTTTACTGCTACAGTACATTCATTACTTACCTTACAATATTTGTGGTCTTAATGTAGGGTAAGAGGTGAGTAGCATTTATTTGTAGTAAGTGTGGGTAGTGTTAGATGTAGATACAGTATACTTATGTAGCCCCCCTTCCTGGGTTACACTACACAGCTATATTATTATACTACATAGCCATATTATTACCATGTTAAGATAAGATAAGATTTTGTTCGGATTTTTAACCCCTGTCTGGAAAATCTGCCAGCTCCTGCACCCAACATCTTACTCCTGGGGGATTTCAACTTAAGGCACCTAAAATGGAGGAATATAGCAAATAATATTGTTGCAGTAATAACACCAGGAGGCAGCTCTGATGAAAACTCACACTCACACGAGCTTTTAAATCTCTGCACAAAATTCAATTTAAACCAGCAAATAATAGAGCCTACTAGACTGGAGAATACACTAGACCTCATCTTCACTAACAATGATGATCTGATACGAAATGTCACCATATCAAAAACAATATACTCAGATCACAACATAATTGAAGTTCAGACATGTATGCGCAGAGCCTCAGACCGACATAATGAGATTAGTCACGAGGGAGCATTCACCAAATTCAACTTCAATAACAAAAACATAAAGAGGGACCAAGTAAACCAAATCCTAACTGATATAAGCTGGGAAGATATACTAAGCAACACAGACCCCAACTTATGCCTAGAACAGATTAACTCGGTGGCGCTCGATGTATGCACAAGGCTTATTCCTCTAAGAAAAAGGAGGAGTAGATGTAAAATAGAAAGGGACAGGCGCTCCCTTTACAGGCGACAGAAAAGAATAACAGAGCGGCTAAAAGAGGTCAATATATCTGAAAGGCGTAGGGAGACACTGGTTAAAGGAATCTTATAGGAGTCAGGAATAGCAGGAAGAACTAAAAGCCATAAATGAAATCGAAAGAAACCCAAAGTATTTCTTCTCCTATGCCAAATCAAAGTTGAGAACAACGTCCAGTATTGGGCCCCTACTTAAACAAGATGGGTGCTACACAGATGACAGCAAGGAAATGAGTGAGCTACTCAAGTCCCAATATGACTTGGTTTTTAGCAAGCCGCTAACCAGACTGAGAGTCGAAGATCAAAATTAATTTTTATGAGAGAGCCACAGAATTTGGTTAACACAAGCCTATCTGATGTTATCCTGACGCCAGATGACTTCGAACAGGCGATAAATGACATGCCCATGCACTCCGCCCCAGGGCCAGACTCGTGGAACTCCATGTTCATCAAGAACTGCAAGAAGCCCCTATCACGAGCTTTTACCATCCTATGGAGAGGGAGCATGGACACGGGGGTCGTCCCACAGTTACTAAAAACAACAGACATAGCCCCACTCCACAAAGGAGGCAGTAAAGCAACAGCAAAGAACTACAGACAGATAGCACTAACATCCCATATCATAAAAATCTTTGAAAGGGTCCTAAGAAGCAAGATCACCACCCATCTAGAAACCCATCAATTACACAACCCAGGGCAACATGGGTTTAGAACAGGTCGCTCCTGTCTGTCTCAACTATTGGATCACTACGACAAGGTCCTAGATGCACTAGAAGACAAAAAGAATGCAGATGTAATATATACAGACTTTGCAAAAGCCTTCGACAAGTGTGACCATGGCGTAATAGCGCACAAAATGCGTGCTAAAGGAATAACGGGAAAAGTCGGTTGATGGATCTATAATTTCCTCGCTAACAAGAACACGGAGAGTAGTCGTCAACTGAGTAAAGTCCGAGGCAGCTACGATGAAAAGCTCTGTTCCACAAGGCACAGTACTTGCTCCCATCTTGTTCCTCATCCTCATATCTGACATAGACAAGGATGTCAGCCACAGCACCGTGTCTTCCTTTGCAGATAACACCCGAATCTGCATGACAGTGTCTTCCATTGCAGACACTGCAAGGCTCCAGGCGGACATCAACCAAATCTTTCAGTGGGCTGCAGAAAACAATATGAAGTTTAACAATGAGAAATTTCAATTACTCAGATATGGCAAACACGAGGAAATTAAATCGTCATCAGAGTACAAAACAAATTCTGGCCACAAAATAGAGTGTAACACCAACGTCAAAGACCTGGGAGTGATCATGTCGGAGGATCTCGCCTTCAAGGACCATAACATTGTATCAATCGCATCTGCTAGAAAAATGACAGGATGGATAATGAGAACCTTCAAAACTAGGGATGCCAAGCCCATGATGACACTCTTCAGGTCACTTGTTCTATCTAGGCTGGAATATTGCTGCACACTAACAACACCTTTCAAGGCAGGTGAAATTGCTGACCTAGAAAATGTAGAGAGAACCTTCACGGCGCGCATAACTGAGATAAAACGCCTCAATTACTGGGAGCACTTGAGGTTCCTGAACCTGTATTCCTTGGAAAGCAGGCAGGAGAGATACATGATTATATACACTTGGAAAATCCTAGAGGGACTAGTACTGAACTTGCACACGAAAATCACTCGCTACGAAAGCAAAAGACTTGGCAGACGATGCAACATCCCCCCAATGAAAAGCAGGGGTGTCACTAGCATGTTAAGAGACCATACAATAAGTGTCAGGGGCCCGAGACTGTTCAACTGCCTCCCAGCATACATAAGGGGGATTACCAACAGACCCCTGGCAGTCTTCAAGCTGGCACTGGACAAGCACCTAAAGTCGGTTCCTGACCAGCTGGGCTGTGGCTCGTACATTGGTTTGCGTGCAGCCAACAGTAACAGCCTGGTTGACCAGGCTCTGATCCACCAGGAGGCCTGGCCACAGACCGGGCCGCAGGGGCGTTGACCTCCGGAACTCTCTCCAGGTAAACTCCAGGAGGGTTAGCCACCCAGGATAACCAAAGAAAGTCAGCGAGTCATCGAGGACTGTCTAACTTATTTCCATTGGGGTCCTCAATCTTGTCCCCCAGGATGCGACCCACACCAGTCGACTAACACCCAGGTACCTATTTGCTACTAGGTGAGCAGGACAACAGGTGTAAGGAAAGTGTCGGAATGTTTCCACCTGCTGGGAATCGAATCCGGGCCCTAATTGTGTGAAGCAGGAGCTTTAGCCACCATGCCGCCATAAACAGAGGGAGAACTAATGAATAATTCATGCTGAGAATTGTAAACAAACGCATGTGAAGGGCAGTTAATGCACCAGTCGCCAGTTTCACAGTTTTTTCTAACGCTGCATCAGAGAAAACGTTATGTTTACTCTCCATCCGACTCTCCACTCGATAACATATAAACATTTCATGTTTGTGCTACATGATATGTAACGTGTTTTTTTATATAATTTTGAAGATATCATAGATGGATTAATGAAAATGTTTATATTAACATAAAACATTTAATGTGCAAAAGAGTGATTATTAAATATACATCGCATATAATAAACATTGCAGGTTTATATGCTATGTAACGTGTTTCTTGTACAGTGGACCCTCAACCAATGGCTTTAATCTGTTCCAGAGAGATAGTCGAATTAGCTGTTAGCTGAGTTAATTTTCCCCACAAGAAATAAGGGAAATAGAATTAATCTGTTCCAGACATCTGAAAGTATTAAACAAAATAATTATTTTTTTTACATGAAATATACATTTCCCTACACAGAAACCAGTGGTACATGCAAAATAAACAATAATTAAATGCTACTTACCTTTATTGTGGAGTTGTTGATGAGTGATGTGCCAGGAGCAGGGGAGATTCAGGTGTTCTATTGTTTGGAAGGGAAACCCTCTTCCATAAAGACTTCAGGTACCAAGTGTTTTGCTGGGGTTACCTCCCTTCTTGGTTTTTTAATGTCACTACGACCAGCTTGAGTCACTGGACCCCTGTTGCACAAAATATCTGTCCAGAGAGCTCTGTTTCTCACATGCCCTTAGGATTTCCCTAAAATGGGACACAAGAGTATCATTGTACATGTTGCCAATACACCTTGCAACAGCTGTGACAGGATAAAATTCATCCATAAATGCTTGCACCTTTGTAAACATTGTATACATTTCATTAATCCTTCATGAAGGCAACTTCCTCCGTCTCTCTTCCTCCTGCTCTGTAGCACATTCATGAGCTGTGATTTGTTGCTGTTGCACCTCAAGCTCTTGCAGCTCTGCAGTGGTTAGTTCTTCTTCTTCGTTCTGCACCAACTCTTCCACATCCTTGCCACAAACCTCCAACCCCATGGACTTTCACAATGACACAATAGGCATAGGCTCCTGAGGGTTAGCCCCAAACCCTTCAAAATCCCTCTCTTGTACACATTGTGGCCAGTTTTTTCCAAGCAGAGTTCAAAGTCCTGCAAGTCACTCCCTCCCAAGCCTTACCTATAAGGTTTATGCAACTGAGGATACTGAAGTGATCTTTCCAAAACTCTGTTAGGGTCATTTCAGTGTCTGAGGTCAGTTCCAAGCACTTTTGAAACACTGCTTTTGTGTAGAGTTTTTTGAAGTTTGAAATGACCTGTTGGTCCATGGGCTGGAGGAGAGGAGTTGTATTAGGAGGCAAAAACTTCACTTTGATGAAGCTAAACTGCCCCGCAATTTGCTCTTGCAAGTCGTGAGGATGAGCAGGAGCATTGTCCATTACCAAGAGGCACTTGAGTGACAATTTCTTTTCCAGGAGGTAATTTTTTCACAGTGGGGCCAAACACACTGTAAAACCACTCCAGGAAAATTTCCCTATGACCTATGCCTTACTGTTTGCTCTCCACATCACACACAAATTACCCTTGACAATATTGTTTTTCTTGAACACACTGGGAGTTTCAGGTGATACACAAGTAAAGGTTTCACTTTGCAATCTCCACTAGCATTACTACACAACATTAGTGTTAGCCTGTCTTTCATTGGCTTGTGTCCTGGGAGTGCCTTTTCTTCCTAAGTAATGTAGGTCCTGTTTGGCATTTTCTTCCAAAACAGGCCTGTTTCGTCACAATTAAACACTTGTTGGGGTTTTAAGTTTTCAGTGTTTATGTACTCCTTAAAGTCCTGCACATGTTTTTCAGCTGCTTTTTTGCTGAACTGGCAGCCTCGCCATGCCTTATCACACTGTGTATGCCACTACAATTCTTAAATCTCTCAAACCAGCCTTTGCTGGTCTTAAATTCATCAACAGCAGCACTATTTGGAGACAACTGCCTTGCCTTTTCACTTGCACCTTTTGCAACAACAACTTCCTTGATAGCCTTTCTGTTCGCCAATATGGTAGTGATGGTTGAATGGGGTTTGTTATATAGCCTTTCCAACTCGGACATATGCACTCCACTTCAATATTTTTCAGTGATCTCTTTCTTCAATTCCATTGTAATTCTCACCCTTTTTACCACAGGATTGGCACTAGAGGCTTTCTTGGGGCCCATGTTGGCTTATTTAGTTGTTACAAGCACTAAAAACAATGGAATAATACAAAATATATCTCGGGTACACGTGGAATCTACCACAATGGCTTGTAAACAATGGCACACTGGCTATACATGGGATCTTCGAGTGGCTGGGCCCGCTCAGTCCGCATGGACACGTTTGAGACGAAAGCCTTTAGACAAGTTTTTCGCTGTTGGTAGAGCCAATATTTTGGCGCCAAAGAGCGCCATTAGTCGATGCCGCCATTGGTTGAGGGTCCACTTTTGAAGAAGAGATCATTGATGGATTAATGAAAATGTCTATATTAACGTAAAGTAAGACATTTTATGTACCGGTGATTATTATTAAATATACATTGCATATAAACATTACATGTTTTTATATACTATGTAACGTGTTTCTTTGGGCTCATAGTTGCTTATTTTTCAGTTGCACTCGATCAATAACCACAAAAAACAATGGATTATAGCAAAATGTTTAGATGAATAAACAGAAGCTTCCTCACTTGCCCAGAGACACGGCCAAACTGACACTCAAGCGGCTGGGGCCTGCAGACAGACGTGTCACAAACGGCTGATCACCGAATTAACGACCAATAAACTGGCGCCGAAAAAACGGCCGATCACCGAGTTGGCCGATAACAAAACCGGCCGATAACCAGGGGTCCACTGTGTATTTGTATTGGGTCTGCACTTCTTTCCATTCATATGCTATTTCATTTCTGTGTACTTTTTCTATGCCTCAGAGTTTTTTGTGTGTCTTATTGTAGTTTCCCTCACTTATAATTTCTTTGCTGTGCACATACTTTAACTGAACTCGAGGTTTGTCCATTACTTTTTCCTTAGAAAGTTCTGTTGTGGGCTCTTACTATCTTGCATTTATTTCCCTCCCTTGATAATATTTGCACTATCCATAGTGATGTTAGTCTCTACTGTAACTTCAGTAGACAGTTATTTTAATACATGTACAGTACAAAAAAGTATTAGTAAAAAATTTTTTATGTGGTATCCATTTTTCAGGTATATAATGTCTTTCAAAATACAGGGTAAGTAAATTACAGTAATACCTTACATAGTAGGGTTTTTGAATAGTACAAGGTTTGATATAATGCAGTTCATAAATTTAATAATATAAATTTTAAATAACTGCATTATGCACTGATATTGGACTGCTGCTACGTACAGGACTAGTGTGATACGAACATCAGTATTGCACTACTCTGAACAGTGAAGTTGTGCAGTCTTATATAGTACATACGTATACACAATTTTTTTTATTGTATAAGGCACTGGTACCCTTTTTATGCACAAATATGAGCAGAAAGCTTCTCTTTTTTAATTTTTAGTAAGTCATACAAAAGATGGGGTTACTAGCCCATTGCTCCCAGCATTTTAGTTGACTTTTAATAAGAGGAAAGATGGCTTATGGATGAAAGATTCTTCTTCCACTTCCCCATGGGTATGAAAGGAAATAAAAGCAAGAACTGTTAAGAAAAATCAAAGAAAATTCAGATGAGTGTAGTAAATACATCATGTGCATGCATGTGTAGTGTACCGTAAGTGCAAATAAAAGTAGCGCAAGGTATGCCTGTTATCTTGTGGTTTATGAGACGAAAAAAAGGCACCAGGATTCCCACCATCATGTAAAACAAATACAGGTTTCCATCTTACACTTATTTGTCAGGACAGTAGTACCTCCCTGGGTGGTTGTTGTCTACCAGCTGGACTCGAATCCTGGAAGTGGGAAGTACAGTGCCTGCACTGCAAAGACAGTGATAGTGTGAATGATTGTTTTTTTTTTTTTGGGGGGGGGGTCATCTGGCCTCGGTGGGAGATGGCCCATGTGTTAAAAAAATGAGTGGAAAGAGGAAATGCAATGATGGTGAGTGTTTTAGTAAATGTAAATGGTTAACATTAGATGAAAAACTAGAAATTGTAAAACATTAAGATAGTGTATCACATGACTAAAAAATGAATGAAGCATCGGTACATGCACATATAAAACAGACACATGGAATGGCTACAACATCTTAATATCAAAAAGAGATTGGATTGTTAAAAATTGTAGTTCTGAAATGGATAATATGGAACATCTTTTAATGTTATGGATTGAAAACTGCCACCAAAAAAGATTTCCACTGAGTGAGACTATGATTCAAGCTAAAGCAAAAAGTCTATTCAATGTTAAAAAAGGAAATGGCAGTGAAGGAGAAAGTGTTTTGGTAAATCATGGCTGGTGTTACAACTTTAAAAAGCGTATGGGATTCCTTAATGTTCGAATTATTGATCGAAGTGACAACACACAGTGAGGCAGCTGCAAGACTTTCTAATGATCTAAAAAAAAAATTTATTGAAGGAAATGGCTATGAAGATGAGCAAATTTTTAACGTAGATGAAACTGCTTGTTTTAGAAGGTGATGCTGTCACGCAATGTTTAGAAGGTGATGCTGTCACGCAATGTTTAGAAGGTGATGCTGTCACGCAATGTTTAGAAGGTGATGCTGTCACGCAGTGTTTAGAAGGTGATGCTGTCACGCAATGTTTAGAAGGTGATGCTGTCACGCAATGTTTAGAAGGTGATGCTGTCACGCAATGTTTAGAAGGTGATGCTGTCACGCAATGTTTAGAAGGTGATGCTGTCACGCAATGTTTAGAAGGTGATGCTGTCACGCAATGTTTAGAAGGTGATGCTGTCACGCAATGTTTAGAAGGTGATGCTGTCACGCAATGTTTAGAAGGTGATGCTGTCACGCAATGTTTAGAAGGTGATGCTGTCACGCAATGTTTAGAAGGTGATGCTGTCACGCAATGTTTAGAAGGTGATGCTGTCACGCAATGTTTAGAAGGTGATGCTGTCACGCAATGTTTAGAAGGTGATGCTGTCACGCAATGTTTAGAAGGTGATGCTGTCACGCAATGTTTAGAAGGTGATGCTGTCACGCAATGTTTAGAAGGTGATGCTGTCACACAATGTTTAGAAGGTGATGCTGTCACACAATGCATCACTGCATTCTTCCAATGATTTTGCTGGTTTTGACTCCCATATTGAAACTGTTTGTGAAAACATTGTGCAGCTTCAGAAACATCAGATTAGAAACTTTGATTGTGAAATGTGCTTCAGTGCATTGACTTGCATTCTGATGACTTTGGTGATGCAGCACTTGTGGAAATAGCTCACCAATGTTTATATGAAGAAACAGAGGAAAATCAAGAAGAAAATGCTGCCCCCCATGAAAGAATTCATATTGGATGAGCTATCAACATTAATTGTGAAAGTAGATGATGTTTGTGATTTTATAATGAGCATGGATCCAAATATTGAACAATGGCTTAGGCAGCTATTACAAAATGGTATTCAATCCTATAAAGATATGTACGTTGATTAAAAGAAAAAACTGTCCGAACTATGTTTTTCAACTATTTTTCAAAATAAAAATTATCTTTTTCTTTACCATAAGTTTATTTTCTTTACCATATTGTTTATTTACAACTTTTTTCTTGTTTATCTTTTGTAATTTGTGTGTGCAGGTTTCATGTGCATTAATTTGTACCAAAAAATGGCTAAATATTTTTGTGATCCCACACATTTAATTGTATTGTTGGAATGCATTACATTAAAACACATTACAATAATAGCTTGATCAGTATGGTATTACATAGTACAGTACAGCCTCTCCTCACTTAGTGATGTACTCATTTACCAACCACTTGGAGTTACGACCAGTTCTCCAACCAATATGCAGACCAAGTAATGTATATTAGAGCTGATTTCCTTTATTCTGTTTATTACAATATACAGTATACTATTGCTAAATATCTCACTGAAGAATTTATTGATACTTAGATAAAGGTATGGAGATATTTGTTGCCTTCGTGGATTTGAAATAGTTCAGAAATATGGTTGGTGTTGGAAATGTATAGAATAGCAGGTAGGTTGTTAAAAGTTGTAGAGATTTAATGCTAAAAGTAATAAACTTATTCTTACATAATGTGTAGTATTGTACTGTATATGCCAGTATGTATCAGTGAAGAATAAAATTATTTATTCCAGCTGAAGTGCCACAACAAAACCTTGGATTGGACTTGGACTCTGTAAAAGCTTTGTCATCCTGGGGCGACATCAGTGCAGTCACTAGTGGTAATTTTCCTGTGACCACTGATAATGAAGATAATGGTCACACTGCAGGCAAATGTTTGGAAAAGAAGAAAATTGATAACACCATTAACTACGATGGTGAGCATCAGTGGGGTTCAGTTGACTTAACATAGACCTCTCCCCCCTCCCCTCTTAGGATGGGGGGTGAGGTCTAGTTCTTGGGTCTGCCTCATTTTAATTGGCATAAATAGTTTTACTTTACATATAAACTGTGTGAGGTAGCTCATGTCACTTTTTTGTTTACTATTCTTACACTGAAGAAGTGTTTCCCAGTATCATTGTATTTGTATTGGGTCTGCACTTCTTTCCATTCATATGCAGTTTCATTTCTGTGTACTTTTTCTATGCCTCAGAGTTTTTTGTGTGTCTTATCTTAGTTTCCCTGACTTACTTTAATTGAACTTTAGGTTTGTCTGTTACTTTTTCCATAGAAAGTTCTGTTGTTTCCTCTTACCATCTTGCATTTCCCTCCCTCCCTCCCTCCCTCATAATTTTTACACTATCTACAGAGATATACTGTATACATCAGTAGTATTTTATATTATATACCACAGTTAAGAGGTTGAGTTTTCCATACTGTCTGTCATGTCTCAAATATAGAGATGCATTAAGTACATAGTGGGATTTTTTTTACTTTGGCTTGAAAGGAATTTTTTTTTTATTTCAGTATTGGGTACAAAATAATTGCTGTTACAAATTTAGATTATAATTTCAGAATTTGAAATCATCGATTTATGTGATAATGAAGCTGCAAACCCATTAGAAGCAACTAACCAACAGTGGAGTGATCAAGGTAAGCATCACTAGATTTTCTTTGATTTTAAGTATTTTTACTAACTTTTGGACATTTTCTTTTGGTCAGGAGAAACAGGAAAATTTATCCTGATATAGGTTTACTCATACAGTGGCATGCTCAGTGGCACTTTGTCAGTTGATTGTGACCTAAACACGCTTACTGAACCACCTAGTTAAAAATTTAATAAAGATTCATGAGGAATGTTTAAAATTAATAACTTCAACTTTGTTATGAGGTAATATTGCTCCTTGGTAGAAAATTTAAGCTAATTATTGTTAACCTGTTTGGGGTGGGTCCCACTGGGCGATGGCTTTGAAGCCTGGGTCACTGCTGTTCTGTGTTTTTCAGCTCGGCTCTCTCAGATAAGCTGTGAGCAGTGAATTTGGTTCTTGATATGAGAGAATGGGTCTGTGAGTTAAATGTGCACCATATAAAAAAAATTCTGCACCCGTGTTTTTGGTTTTAAACAGCGGCTTTGCGGTGTGCTTTTTTATGGTTGTGTTCTTGGTCTCATTTAATAGAATGGAAGTTTTATTACAGAAATAGAGATGATTTTGATTGGTTTCAGGACTGAAATTAGCTTGAAATAGAGCCCAAAGAAGCAAAAATGTATGATTTTTTGCTGATATTCCAGGGTACACAAATTACATCACTCATCCAATACACGTCCAACTGGTTGGTCTAACACATGTTCACAAATGTGTTGACATTATTTATACAATTGTTACTATAATGCAGTAGTCTGCATTACAATAGATCTTCTCTTTTTTTTTTTTTTTTATGAATAAAAATTCAGAATGGAAAGCAAGCATAATATAAGAGAGGCCTGGGAACGTAACTAATGAATATTGGAAATGTTTTTTTTTTTTTTAATGCCATGACTGTCTACATTGTTTATTGCAAACCCTATTTTTAAATTTTGTGAAATTAGACAGATTACCAATTTCTGATTGTTAGAATGGTAGGAATACTAGCAAAATAGCTATTGAGTGTGGTCAGCTGGAACAATGGAATTGGCCAAAAATAGGGTTCAAAGTGGGCAAAATCACTGATGCATAAATATCACTGAGACTGCTAACTTAGTGAGAGCATGTCATGAGGTTTCCATCAAATTTCATACTTTTGGTTTCATTACCTTCAGAAAAAGATTATTATTTCAACAGAATATCATTTTTTCAATTTTCCGACCCTGAGTGCAAGTTTCGCATCAGGGATTCCAACCCTGACAAGGTTAAACAGAAGCAGTACCATTAGACCTCATCCCACAGTCTCTTAGTTGGAATGAACAAGGTACAAGTTAACTGTCGTAAGGAAGAGGTTAGGCCTCGCCTCCACTGGTTGGATTACCAGCAGAAATTCTAATTTAAGCCTGGTTTGAGATTTGTCTGTGAAGGGTGATGATCTCCAGAACCATTAACAACAAACTGGCTGTATCCTACCAAGGCAGAGGGGCTCAAAAAGAAAAACAAAAGTCTTTAAAATTAGTAATATATACTGGAAAAGGGGTTACTAGCCCCGTGCTCCAAGCATGTTAGTTACCTCATATGACATGCTTGGAACAGATATTAGGAGATTATTACCACTTCAGGTCATACATTAAGACCTGTGTTGGGAGACATATTGAAACCAGTGCATATACATCCACCTACATCATGATAAACTTAGAGAATTATTTGTGTTAACATTCAGTGATACAGTGGACCCCCGGTTAACGATATTTTTTCACTCCAGAAGTATGTTCAGGTGCCAGTACTGACCGAATTTGTTCCCATAAGAAATATTGTGAAGTAGATTAGTCCATTTCAGACCCCCAAACATACACGTACAAACGCACTTACATAAATACACTTACATAATTGGTCGCATTCGGAGGTAATCGTTATGCGGGGGTCCACTGTACTTTGTTTATACCTTATGTTTTAAAATTATAACAAATTTTCCTTTACCACAAAGGGTATTAATTAATTTTAACCACAGAATGATGGGGGTGTGAATCCATGGCAAGTGAGTGGTAAAACTCCAGGCCAGTGAGTGGTAAAACTCCAGGCCAGTGAGTGGTAAAACACCAGGCCAGTGAGTGGTAAAACACCAGGCCAGTGAGTGGTAAAACACCAGGCCAGTGAGTGGTAAAACTCCAGGCCAGTGAGTGGTAAAACTCCAGGCCAGTGAGTGGTAAAACTCCAGGCCAGTGAGTGGTAAAACACCAGGCCAGTGAGTGGTAAAACACCAGGCCAGTGAGTGGTAAAACTCCAGGCCAGTGAGTGGTAAAACTCCAGGCCAGTGAGTGGTAAAACTCCAGGCCAGTGAGTGGTAAAACACCAGGCCAGTGAGTGGTAAAACACCAGGCCAGTGAGTGGTAAAACTCCAGGCCAGTGAGTGGTAAAACTCCAGGCCAGTGAGTGGTAAAACACCAGGCCAGTGAGTGGTAAAACACCAGGCCAGTGAGTGGTAAAACACCAGGCCAGTGAGTGGTAAAACTCCAGGCCAGTGAGTGGCTTGCACACTGGCCTGGAGTTTTACCACTCACTCACCAGGGGTTTAAACCCCATCCATTCTGTGGTTTGTTTGCAATCATGTTATGATTTTGTGGGTATTAATGTAGTATTTCTTCTATGTTAGGGAATACAGGAAACAGTGTCTCAGCGGGAGTGAAACGTGATGCACCTCGAGGAGATTCCAAAGACAATAAAAAATACAAGCAGGACCAAGATGGTGATCATGTTAAAGAAGTGGATAGTAGGGCCAACAAAAGAAAAAATTTCCATAACACAGAGCAGAAACAGCAGCAAGAAAACAAAGTGTGTGATAAAAAATCACCAGTTAAACTTGATGACTTGGACTTTCCACAAGAATTCACGGATTGGACTGACATTCTTCAGTTCAATGACGACCATGATAAAAATTGGTGTAATAAAGAAAAAGAGAGATTAGGTAGGTAGTGTTAATAACTTTATTGTTTAGGTATTTTTGGTAAAATTTATTGCCTTGGTTGTGTTAATAACCTTTGTTTCAAACCTAATGCTTGATGGTTTTGGACTTTTTTCTTTATTTCAACTGTATTAATCTGATGATTGATCAAGGTTTACAGATCAACACTGTATCAACATGTACAGATTAACATACATATGTATATGTATACATTTGAGCACTAAATTAATGTACAGCATACAGATCAACACCAGATCACCATGTACAGATAACAACAGGTCAGCATGTGCAAGTCAGCATGGCTTGTTGATCTTTGCAACAGTGTGTCCACTTGAGCACTTAAGCCTTGGCCAGTAAAAATACTATCTTGTGTGTAAAGTGGGGTTAGACCTACTTTGTTAGCACTATTTTGGAAGACCACTCGGGTATCAGTGTCTGTGTTGATGTTTTAAGAGCATTCGCCCTATAGTATTCTTAACCAGAATAGTCTAGAGCAAAATTCTCAATAAATGTTAATAGTTTCCCTAAGACATTTATATATTTGTATTGTACATGTTGCCATGCTTGTGTGGAACAAGTGTGCATTGTACATGCTGCCATGCCTTTGTGGAACAAATGTACATTGTACATGCCATGCCTGTGTGGAACAAGTATACATTGTACATGCCATGCCTATGTAGAACAAGTGTACATTGTAGAACGTTGATTATGGACTGAGTGGTACACCTTTGTGATACAATGTTTTCATTTCTTTTGTCTGAGAAATATTTTAATGGCATTCTCTGTTGTTAATTTTTACTTTATTAACTCTGCTGATTCTCTGTGAGCGAGTCCTGCATCAACCATCACTTCTTTTCATTTCTGTTATCCTCTCATCTTACCCATTTTTACTCTAACTGTTCTATATTTGCAGGCTCAGGAATTCTTTAAATCACACTAAGGCAGTTGTATCCAGATACACTTGTTTTACTCCATTAAAAAATTCTGAAGCTGTCCAAATCAAAAAAGATCGGCAAGCAATGGTATTGTATGTATGAGGGTGTACGTGCATATGCCAGTTTCATTTGCAGGGCTCAAATCACAAATCTTGGTCTTGCCTCTTAACTATTATTGACCAGCTTTACTGATTCCTGGGCTCTGAAGTCTGCGTTATGCACACTGTACTTACAACTGTGTGATGCATGTTGTTTGCTTCCATCACCCCTTTGTTTACTAAATTACACTTGTTTCTTTGATACTGAAAAGTTTATTTTATTGTCCTGTGGCTCATCAATGTCCCTGATTTCTTCCCAAATCAAACAACCCATTTCTATCCATGCGTACCTGGTCCCCCGATTATTGTCATAATAATGTGTGCGTGTGTGTGTGCATGTGCATGTTTATCTTGGAATTTGTTTATTTTAAGAATTAAAAATATAAAAGTAAACATTATATAAATTTGTATTTCTTGTATGTAATTGCTTGTACTAATGACCTTTTATGCATGTTTTATTTCTAGCTAAACTGTATGGTGAAAACATCATCACAGTAAAGTACATTAGCAATCAGCCTGGAAAGTTGGGTTACTACTGTGAGGTAAGTGTGAAAACTGTTGTTCATCTTATCATAATGGTCTTCCTTGTTATATTTAAGTGAGAGCTGAACATTTGTATCAGTATAAGAATTATGAGTTTAACTTAAAAGTTCTCGTTCTTATTACTTTTCCTTTTATATCCATGGGGAAGTGGAATAAAAATCTTTCCTCCGTAAGCCATGCGTGTTGTAAAAGTCAACTAAAATGCCAGGAACAGTGGGCTAGTAACCCCTTTTCCTGTACAGATTACTAAAAAGAAGAAGAAAATTGTCAAAGTGGGAAGTCTGAATGTGTGTGGATGTTGTGCGAATGATAAGAAAGAGATGATTGTGGATGCCATGAATGAAAAGAAGCTTGATGTCCTGGCTTTAAGTGAAACAAAGCTAAAGGGGGTGGGAGAGTTTCAGTGGAGAGAAGTAAATGGGATTATGTCAGGGGTTTCAAATAGTTAGAGCTAAAGAAGGAGTAGCAATAATGTTGAAGGATAAGCTATGGCAGGAAAAGAGGGAGTATAAATGTATTAATTCAAGGATTATGTGAGAGTAAAATAAAGGTTGGATGTGAAAAGTGAGTTATAGTAAGTGTATATGCTCCTGGAGAAGAGAGAAGTGTAGAAGAGAGAGACATGTTTTGGGAAATGTTGAGTGAGTGTGTGGGGAGTTTTAAACCAAGTGTGAGAGTACTTGTGGTTGGGAATTTCAATGCTAAAGTGGGTAAAAATGTTGTGGAGGGAGTAGTAGGTAAATTTGGGGTGCCAGGGGTAAATGAAAATGGGGAGCCTTTAATTGAACTGTGTAGAAAGAGGTTTGGTAATAAGTAATACATATTTTATGAAGAAGAGGATAAATAAATATATACAAGGTATGATATAGCACGTAATGAAAGTTTCTTAGATTATATATTGGTGGATAAAAGGTTGATGGAAACTCTGAAGAAGAGTGACAGAGGTTAATGGACAAATTTGGGAGGATATGTAAAATAAGAAAATGAAAAGGAACATAGGAAAAAGCAAGGTGATGAGAGTAATAAAAAAATGTCTGTTATGAATGACTCGATATCAGATTGGAGGAAGAGAGTATGGAGATACAGTGGACCCCCGCTTAACGATCACCTCCCAATGCGACCAATTATGTAAGTGTATTTATGTAAGTACGTTTGCATGTGTATGTTTGGGGGTCTGAAATAGACAATATTCCTTATGGGAACAAATTCGGTCAGTACTGGCACCTGAACATACTTCTGGAATGAAAAAATATCGTTAACCGGGGGTCCACTGTATTTGCGAGTTGACGTGTTGGCGGATGGGACTAGGAAAGAAGAGGTGAACCAAATGTGAAGTAATGAATGGAAAAGGGTTGGTGGTGCATTGAGGCATTTGTGGACACGAAGAATGTTATACATGGAGGCAAAAAAAAAAAAAAAAAGTATGAGAGTGTAAGGTTCTGATACTCTTATCTGAGTGTAAAGCATTGGTTGTTAATGTTACAGTGAGGAGGAGGCTGGAGGCAGTAGAGATGTTGTGCCTAAGGGCAACATATGGTGTGAACATTATGCAGAGAATATGTAGCTTGGAGATTAGGAGGAGGTGCAGAGTTACTAAAACTGTTATCCAGAGGGCTGAGGAGGGGCTGTTGGGTGGTTTAGTCATTTAAAGAAGGAGTAAAATAGGATTACTTGGAGGGTGTATAAATCTGTAGTGGAAGGAAGGTGGGTAGGGGGCCATCCATGGAAGGAAAGGGGGGTAAAGGAGGTTTTGTGTACAAGGGACTTGACCATCCAGCAGGCATGTATGAACTTGTTAAATAAGAGACCTGACGAGCTGTTGGATTGTGAGCAGGGTAACATTTTGTGAAGGGACTCAGGGAAGCCCAATTGCCGGATTTTTGTCCTGGAAGTGGGAAGTACAGTGCCTGCACTCTAAACGAGGAGTTTGGGATATTTGCTGTGTGGAGGGTCATCTGAACTGTCACATCTGTGTGCCTCTGACAAGACAGTGAAAGTGTTTCTTTGTCTTGTCACCCTGTATCCTATCAACTTATCTGAGCATTTATCATGTCTCTCCCTTGTTCTAACCTTCAGTGTCATAAGATTCAATTCCATTTACCTCTCTTCATGGCTCATGCACCTTAGCATTTGATAAAAATGAAATGGAGAGAAAACTAACCATACCACGGGCGGGATTTGAAACCGTGGTCAGAGAGTCTCAAAACTCCAGACCGTCGTGTTAGCCAGTGGCTAACGCGACGTTCTGGAGTTTTGAGACTCTGACCGCGAGTTCAAATCCCGCCCGTGGTATGGTTTGTTTGCAATCGTGTCATTACGATTTTGTGAGTCGTGTTGAGAGAAAACTAATATTGTGAATTCAACCCAAATTTTGTACTGTTTGAATGTTTATAGCTTTGGATCTGATTTAATAAGACAGTTCTTTATTTCTGTGGTCCCCATTCACGAGTATCAGCGTTCATGACTCGGTTACCCCTTTTCATAAGTAGTATTACCTGCTTTTATATTGCATACCAAATTTTAAACAGACTATTCCAGGGAATAATAATTCATACTTGTTTTATTTTCAGATTTGCTCTTCAGAAATGCATTCAGAAACATCATTGGAATTGCACTGCAGTGGTATGAAGCATTTCAAGGTAACAAAAAAAATATTTATTTTTTATAGAGCAGGCATGTGTGTGAGCATGTTCGGAGTGAGTGAGGATGAATAGTTTTCGGGACTTGACGAGCTATTGAAGTGATATGCCTTTGAAGAGTTTTGAGAGCTTAACTACTCTCGGAGCCCGGCCATGGGCCAGGCTCATCTGGTGCTTGCCTGATCAACCAGGCTGTTGCTGCTGGAGGCCCACTGCCCCACATATCCATCAAAGCCTGGTTGATCTGCTGTTTAGAGTGACAGCTGAACTGTTATATCTGTGTGCCTCTGCAAAGACAATGATAGTGTGAGTGATAGGGAGAGTTTTTTTTTTTTTTTTTTTCCCTCTTCACCCTGCCTTGATGGGAGACAGCCAGCATGTTAAGGAAAAAAAGCATGGTCTTGTGTTGTGTATACATTGAAGAAATCGATACACTACAACTTGTAAGACAATACAAATCAAAATCAATGCACTCTGTCTCTGTTGAGTTAAGTGAATGCTAAAGGACCTAAGACTAACACCGTCAGAAAATATTAAATTCAAATAACTATAATATTACTATCACAACTGCAAGAGATACCAGTCCAGTGATGGTGTTCTCTAAGGCACTTCTCTATACTGGAATATTGCTGCACATTAACAAACCCTTATAAGCAGGTGAAATGGTAGTTCTGGAGAATTATAGAGGATTATCAATGCCCATATTAACTCAGACTTCTAATTTATTGGGAACACTTAAAATATCTCAGATTGTACTCCCTAAAAATTCTTTAGGGACTGCTTAAAAGTGATAGCTCAGTATGTGCAAAAGGTAGAGGTCATTTTAACACCTTTCCTTCAGATATTGATGTATTACCAATAGACCCTTGAGTGTCTTTGAGACACTCAAGGGTCTATTGGTAATACATCCTCCAGAACATTTTTGTTCAACTGGACTACATTGGATTGTGTGCCATGAGCACCAACAGCCTGATTGATCAGGATGTCATCCAGGAAGCCCAGGTTTGAGACTGGGTTCTTGAGGTGGTCCTCAAAATCATTAACAAGAATGCAAATAATCTGCTGTACCCTTACATTCTCATAACTGGTTATTTCATTGGGCAGTTTATAATTTGTGCTTGACAGGAATCTTGGGTATCAGTTTGGAGGTCAATAGTCCATTAATGTTCAGTATAAATCTTCAGGAAATAATGTACATAAAGTTTAATAAGAACATTTAAATTATCAAAACATTTCATATGTTATTGTGCTTTGGTTCCTGAACTTCCTACTTTATAAGTCATGATCCCAAATTTTCTATCTGTTCATGTTGAATTTTAATTCATACATTTATTTATGCTTTCAGAAAAAGATGGTTATGGAGAACCTTAAAAGTAAGTCCAGTAAGGCAGTTATCCCCTTTTTTTTTTTTTTATCATTGCACCAGTTTGCAGTTTTTTTAATGAATCATTCACTGTTGTTTATTACAAATTAAATTAACATACAGTATATACAGTTTACATTAAAAAATGTAATATACAGCAGGCATCCTGAATATGTACACACAAAAAACAAGATCACACAGAAAACAGGACTGCTGCTTACCTATTGTTTTAAATATGTAATACTGAAATATGTCTGTTTGCTGACCTAGCCTAGTATATCGTAGGAATACCCTTCCTTTTATGCAGTTCTTAAGTCTACTAGGCAAACTTATGGAGGTAAAATAACAGTACACTCTCACACTTTACTTAATGGCACTGGAGACTTTTGGGGTTAGAGGACACATCCATGCCATGAATCTTGTTTAATAAGTTTCCAAACTTTCTTCTCTGTTGGATTTAAGTTCAGTGAGTCTCCAGGTCAGTCATTGAGGTACGGAAGAAATCACAATAATTTAACCAATTCTTTGTTAGTATGGCAAAAGAGGCATTCTCTCTCCTATACAAAAGCTGCTTTAGCACGTCTTGAATATGTTGGGCAAATAGACTGCTAAATGTGCATGTATGGGCATGCATATTTACAATGCCTACTGTACATTCTTGTAGAACATAGGTTAATAGACAAAAATCAACCTATGAGTAGAATACTGTTCTTTATGAAACAGATGTATTAAACATTTGCACTATGACAGGATTGCTGATCTTATCTTTGTATTATGAACTTTAAGATAGCAGGTAAATCTTGCATACTTCTGCTTCCTTTCAGTGTCAACATCTTTGCTCTCTTAATTTCTTAATAGTGTTTACTATTGAGACTGTGCTGCAGGGATCGTTCCCACAACCGTTACTAGATATTAACACAGACACACACATTCTGACAAGTTTTGTATCCGGTGTCTCTTATGAGACCAGTGTCAGTAACAAGGTAATATACTAGCTTACCAGTAACAAGGTAGTGTACTAGCTTACCAGTAACAAGGTAGTGTACTAGCTTACCAGTAACAAGGTAGTGTACTAGCTTACCAGTAACAAGGTAGTGTACTAGCTTACCAGTAACAAGGTAGTATACTAGCTTACCAGTAACAAGGTAGTGTACTAGCTTACCAGTAACAAGGTAGTGTACTAGCTTACCAGTAACAACGTAGTGTACTAGCTTACCAGTAACAACGTAGTGTACTAGCTTACCAGTAACAACGTAGTGTACTAGCTTACCAGTAACAAGGTAGTGTACTAGCTTACCAGTAACAAGGTAGTGTACTAGCTTACCAGTAACAAGGTAGTGTACTAGCTTACCAGTAACAAGGTAGTGTACTAGCTTACCAGTAACAAGGTAGTGTACTAGCTTACCAGTAACAAGGTAGTATACTAGTGACCAGTAACAAGGTAGTGTACTAGCTTACCAGTAACAAGGTAGTGTACTAGCTTACCAGTAACAAGGTAGTGTACTAGCTTACCAGTAACAAGGTAGTGTACTAGCTTACCAGTAACAAGGTAGTGTACTAGCTTACCAGTAACAAGGTAGTGTACTAGCTTACCAGTAACAAGGTAGTGTACTAGCTTACCAATAACAAGGTAGTGTACTAGCTTACCAGTAACAAGGTAGTGTACTAGCTTACCAGTAACAAGGTAGTGTACTAGCTTACCAGTAACAAGGTAGTGTACTAGCTTACCAGTAACAAGGTAGTGTACTAGCTTACCAGTAACAAGGTAGTGTACTAGCTTACCAGTAACAAGGTAGTATACTAGTGACCAGTAACAAGGTAGTGTACTAGCTTACCAGTAACAAGGTAGTGTACTAGCTTACCAGTAACAAGGTAGTGTACTAGCTTACCAGTAACAAGGTAGTGTACTAACTTACCAGTAACAAGGTAGTATACTAGTGACCAGTAACAAGTTAGTACAAGTGTGCAAAAGAAGAAAGTCAAGGCTAACTAGTTAAAGAGTGATCAGTCTGTGACTGGTGGTTTAAGAGCTTTACTGACAGTTTAGTGTTTCAAGGACCCTCCCTCCCCCCTCCCCCACACATACACATACTCATCACTCTCATTAGGTTTTCATACTTTATAATTTTGTATACTACTGTAAATTTAAATAGGTGTTTTAGTTATTTTATTCATATCAACATATTGTAATTATTTACAACATTTTTTTTTAAAGTATTTTCATTTTGGGGATTTTCTTTCTGTTTGGGTCACCCTGCCTAGGTGGGAGACGGCCAACTTGTTGAAAAAAATTATGTAAGTGGTGAGAGGAAGTGAAGGAGTTTCGTATTAATAAAAAAAATCTGGTTATGGTTTTCTAGAATCCCCTCTGGATGAAATAAAAAGTCAAGATAGTAAACCTGGAAAGCAGGAGGACACCTCTAGCAGTAAGAACAAAAAGTCCAAGAAACCTCCAAAACCTCCAAGGATTTCAAGATCTCCGCCACACCATGGACGACGCTCCCCTCCACCATCACATAGGTAATGTATGTCTGTAGTGCATCACATAGGTACTGTATGTCTATAGTCCATCACATAGGTAATGTATGTCTGTAGTGCATCACATAGGCACTGTATGTCTAGTAACACATTTTCTTACCAAACACGATCAAATATAAAGATCTTCATGCTCAAAGCATTGGCACTACATAATTTTAATTGTTTACAATTATGATACATGGAAAACCTGTTGTTTGTTGATTTGATAATTCTAAAGTTATTTTTCAAATATGGCAACCAGTTCTGATGAAATTTTCTACTTTCATTTGCTTCCATCAACATTATTGCAGATATCACAGTTCAAATGCCTCTTCCTTCAGAGTGTAGGCACTGTACTTGCCACCTCCAGTGTAGACACTGTACTTGCCACCTCCAGTGTAGACACTGTACTTGCCACCTCCAGTGTAGACACTGTACTTGCCACCTCCAGTGTAGACACTGTACTTGCCACCTCCAGTGTAGGCACTGTACTTGCCACCTCCAGTGTAGACACTGTACTTGCCACCTCCAGTGTAGGCACTGTACTTGTCCAGTGTAGACACTGTACTTGCCACCTCCAGTGTAGACACTGTACTTGCCACCTCCAGTGTAGACACTGTACTTGCCACCTCCAGTGTAGACACTGTACTTGCCACCCTCCAGTGTAGGCACTGTACTTGCCACCCTCCAGTGTAGACACTGTACTTGCCACCTCCAGTGTAGACACTGTACTTGCCACCCTCCAGTGTAGGCACTGTACTTGCCACCTCCAGTGTAGGCACTGTACTTGCCACCTCCAGTGTAGACACTGTACTTGCCACCTCCAGTGTAGACACTGTACTTGCCACCTCCAGTGTAGACACTGTACTTGCCACCTCCAGTGTAGGCACTGAGCCACCTCCAGTGTAGGCACTGTACTTGCCACCTCCAGTGTAGACACTGTACTTGCCACCTCCAGTGTAGACACTGTACTTGCCACCTCCAGTGTAGACACTGTACTTGCCACCTCCAGTGTAGACACTGTACTTGCCACCTCCAGTGTAGACACTGTACTTGCCACCTCCAGTGTAGACACTGTACTTGCCACCTCCAGTGTAGACACTGTACTTGCCACCTCCAGTGTAGACACTGTACTTGCCACCTCCAGTGTAGGCACTGTACTTGCCACCTCCAGTGTAGGCACTGTACTTGCCACCTCCAGTATAGACACTGTACTTGCCACATCCAGTGTAGGCACTGTGCTTGCCACCTCCAGTGTAGGCACTGTACTTGCCACCTCCAATGTAGGCACTGTACTTGCCACCTCCAGTATAGGCACTGTACTTGCCCTTTAGTTTTCCTGAATCCCTTTATAAATGTTTTCCTGTTCACACTCCAATAGTATATCAAACCATACAAACAATACTTACATAAGCCTTCTGAATGCTCTAGCCTCAATCACTGAAAAACTTCCTGTACACCCTTTCTCAAACTCATGGGACAACCGCTACCCTGCCTACTACCTTAGATTGTTGACCTTCTTGGTCATCTTATGCTGCTCCAGCTTTCTGAATCATACCTTTGATAACCAACTTTCCTTGTAATTTATGTTTGAGTTTTCTACATAATATTCACATTACACACTGCTTTCAAATAGGACATAGTCCCCAGTCTCCTCCTGCCTCTTGCATAGGTATTACTGGTTTATGTTAGTATTAAATAGGGATATGAGAGGTTATTTCCAGTTAAAATTTAAATGCTTGGCACATTAATAATTAGAGTAAATTGAATAAAATATCAAACAAAATAACGAGTTTTGAAGGAAGGATTTGGCATGGATAGTTATTAAGAATTAATTGACAACTTGTAACTCAGGGTAAATGCATTTTAAAAGTCACAGTATATATTTTACTGTTTTGGTTCCTTTATGTTGGGGGGGGGGAGTATCTTGATGCTGGTGAAAGACTCTTGATCCAAGGAATTGTAGTTATTGTACCATGGGATCAGACTTGGTGTCTTCACATTTCCCAGGTGCTTTATGATCCGTATTGGTTTAATGCTTCCCCATAAATATACTTTAAAAACACTGCTGTGGCATTTACCATTTTTCAGTATGAAAGGCACTGTGCCTTAAAGGATGTTTTTTGGTCACATTCATTCCAAACAACTTTATAGTAACTTGCTTTTTACTGAAATAGTTGTAGTATTTTGTTTTTTTATTGATGACAGAAGTTATTCCCGAAGTGGTGACCGGAGGCGGGAAGATTCTTACAGCAGGAACAGTGATGCTTATGATCGAGGTGAGATTATTTTGTTCCTTTACCAGAATGGTGCACAGCAATGCACAAAAATCTCTTGATGCAGTGATGCAATATTCTTCCGTATATGTGGTTAGGTATCAATACCTATTTGTAGTTGTGGTACTTATTTGTATTTGCAGTACCTATTTGTAATCATTTGTAAACCACCACCTAGTTTTTAGAAAATTACTTTATTAAGGGGACTAGAGGTATGACAAAGTATCAGTGGGTACCCAGCTAATTTTCCATATTAGTTATTAGTTCTAAACCAGAAAGTTTTTGGTTTGGTTGGGGGGTTCAATTTTCTCAATATTGTGGTATTGATATTGCATAAAAAAAACTGGTATCATCCTGCCCTAATCCCCAAATTTTAAATTATTGTTTCTAACTCAATCTTATTTAAAGATCAAAAAAATTCTAATTTTGTATAAAATATACAGTGGCCCTTGTCACTCCGGACAATTTGAGTTTTTTAAGTCGTTTGCTTCCATTTTTTGGGGTCTGAAATGGACTAATCTACTTACAATACCCTTGAAAAATGGTCATACCCCCTAAACACTTCTGGAATGAAAAATTAGTTAAACGGGCCCTTATATCTTTAAAGTTTTCTATTTAATTAAAAGTCTTTAAAATAATTCTAAAATTTTGTATCCCTTTTTTCAATTCTTTTTTACAAAAATTTTTTATTTTAACTACTGTTTTCTTTTTTTTAAAACCCCATGTTTTTTTTAAGAACCGCCTTTTCCCCCCAAAGGGTGGGTGCCCAAAAAAAAACACCATCCTCAATCCTCCATCACTGTCTTCCCAGAGCATCCAAATTTACCATTAAAAAACTGAAACAAACCCTCCCAATGTATTTTATCAATTTTCTGCGATCTATAATTTGTGATACCCTGTAAGAAATTTTTGTTCTGTTTTTTTTTCAAATCTCCTTTTTGTCTTTCTCTTTTAATAAATTTAAAAAAAAATTACTTCGATGTATTTTGGGAAAAATGCTTGTTTTTTTTTTCCCCTTTTTTATTGTATTATTTATGCCCCTATATTTTCAGTTCCCTTTTATTTTCTTAAAATGTGGGGACATGGTTTTATGACGCATATTTTGGATTAAGAAGGTAGCATTTAAAGAAAGTTAAAGGGAAACTGGTTGGGGGAAGTCTAAAGGGGGTTTCAGTGTGCACTCTGAAAACAGGGGAAATCTGATTTGGGAAGGCCGGCTGTAATGTGGATGTCGGGGTTAAACAGTGTAGTGGTGATTTAAGTGTTTCTTTTTTTAAAAATTTTACCGGTGGAGACAAGTGTGTTAAAAAAAAAGTAATATTTTCATTTTTATTTGGAAGAAGAAGATCAATTTAAAGTAATTTTTGGGTTTGCCCAATTTAAAATGAAAGCGGGGGGTTATATCTCAAGTCTCAAAAAGGGGGCTCTTTATTCTTTTTAGTTTCCCATATCTCTGATTTTTTTAAACCCTCGAATAATTTTACATTTTTTTTAACCAAACTTTAATTTTCTAACAAACTTTTAACTAAAAAATTTTTAATTTTTCAACAAATTAACATTGTTTTTTTTAATTCCTTTTGATTACAAATAATCAGGTGGCCCCCCTTTTAATTTTTCCCATTTTTGGGCTTTTGTTTGGGCAATTTTCAATTATCCCATTTTAATTTTTTAACTTCCTCAATACATATTTCACACACTAATAGGAAAAATTTTTCAATATTTTTTTATGTTTCATTTTGGCCTATTATTGTCTTTTAAAAACATGTTTCGGTTTTATAAATAATATTTCCTTTTTAAAACCAGCCCCCGGGAACTCCTGTTGTGGCAAGGCCCTTGTGTGTAATAAAAAAGGGTGTTCACAATGCTTTTTTCAATGCTCTTAAAAAATTTTTTTTAAAATTTTTCATTCAGTAAAACTTGTGTAAATCATCTTTAAAATCCAGTGGTAAATCAAAAAAACGGCATCCAGCTTTCTCTCAAAAATTTTATCTAAGCATTTATTTTATTTTCCCCAAAATTATGCTAAAATTATTCTTCTTTTTTTCCCCTTTGGTCACATTCCAAAAAAATGCATTCTATTTGGTAGTCAATAAAATGAGAATTTTGGGGGGCAAAACATGAACTCATTTTTTTTATTCCCCTTTTGGGTAGGTAGTCATCACGGTTGAAGTTCTGGTCAGTGCCATGTTTGAAAAACAACTCCTCAGATAAGCTGTATAGAAAATTTTTCCTAGAAAAAGAAAATGGATCTGTGTGATGGTGTCCCCAAAAAAAAAATGCTCTTCATGCAGTGCATGATGGGAAAAAACTGCAACTGCATTTTGGTTAAAATGCTTTTGCAGTGTTTTTTTGGATGTTTTATGGTTTTATTCTCAGTTTCTTTATAAATTTTTCTAAATCCTTTACTTTTTTGGATTGGTGAGGGCTTGGTTTGACGGGGCGGGGTTAAAAACCTTTGGGAAAATTTTACCCACTGTATGTAAAACCCAATAAATGCGTAATTAGGGCAGACTGTTTCAAAGGGCTAACATAAAATGACTGCTTTTTTGGGAAACAAACATGACCCTATTTCTTTAGTGAATAAACTTTAAGCCCCCCCCCTCTTCATCCATCCTTTTTTTTAGGGTTTTCTTTCTATGTCCCCGAATTATAACCAAGCTCATTTCATAAAATTTTTATATAAAATTAATTAAAATATATTAAATTTTTTGTTTTATAAAACCCAAAATACATACTGGACTAGAATCTATAAAAAAAAAAATTCATTTTTCTAATTTTTAAAAATAAATTCTCCATTTATAAGTTAATAAATGTAATTGTTAATCTTGAAAAAAAATAAAAAATAGGAAAACTTCGGGTTTCTTTATAGTGAGTAATTTGAAGTAAATCTGGTTTTCGTTGAAAATTTTTGGGTTTGATGTTTGGAAAATTTTTATTTGATCTGATATTTTCCATGAATTTATACAAGAAATTTTTTAAGTAGAATAAACAAAATTTCCCCAAAATGGTATAAATAGCATTGTTCTATTCCCCCCTAAAAGGGTGCATGCCCCCCAGTTGGACCCCTTTTTGGTTCTTTCTTGATGATCAAAATCGGGTTTTTATGGGAGGATGGATTGAATAAAAAATTTAAATTTTTTTAATACATATTTCTGTCGAGAATGTACAGTTTGAAATTTGAAATTTCCATTGACTATTCTTTTTCAGTCTTAAATTTTTTTCCATGAAGTGGACCAGAATTCATCTTTCCCCAGCCCCTCCTCTCCCCCCCCCAAATTTTTCTGATTTGGGTTTCCTCTCCCCCCCAACCTAAAGTGGAAAAGTAGGGGAACTGGATTATTTTAAAAAAAAGTGGTTTTGGCATTTATTTTTCATAGTTTGGTGCAGGCTCTGGTGGCCTGGTTTTTTGCCCCTTTTACGGTGGGGGCCTGGGTTGATTGCCAAGTAGAAACTTTGGGCTGTTTCTTTCCCCCTTTTTCTATTTATCATAAAATGGTACCTGGGTGTTAGTGGCTGGGGGGGTCATCCTGGCCCTGACCTGGGGCCGGTCAACCGGGCGCAGCGTTAAACTCTCTCAGATAAACTCAGATAAACAGGGGGTAAATGATGTGCTACTGGGTGTTTTTGTATGCTTTATTATTTTGTATTTTTAGCTTTTGGACAGTTTAAATAACAAATTTGCAGGACCTAGAGATGTGTGCAAGATCATAAAAGTTCCCTTTCCCAGTTATAATGTAGTCTACTGGGTTCAGTTAAAACCATTATATACCGGGGTGCCTGGGAAGGCTACATCTACACTGCAAAAATAACATTTTTGGAATTGTTTTTCCTTTTCTATAACATCTTAATACACTTTCCTTTTTGTTTTCCTTGGCGTTTACTAAGAGGTTAGTCTGTTATATTTTTTTGGATTTACACCACTGGGGGGGCTAAGGGTCAAAAAAAAAAAAAAAAAAAAAAAAAAGACCAGGTTCATGCTGTCAGCCCCCTAAAAAAATGATTACTCAGCCTTATACAACTGTACAGTATTTTTTTTAAATACATGCCATCTCCACAGGAATGACTTGAAAAAAAAAACACTTTGATCGTCTCCGTTACATTCTTGTCAGAGGGTCCCAAACATTACAGCTCAGTGTATGGATAGTATGTATCCCCCTAAAACTATAAACACTTCAATAAGTTTTCTTTTATTGTCTAAAGAAAACACTGGACATTATATTTCAACACAAATGTACAAGTGTTATAATGGTAAAATAAAAAAGGTTGGGCACTGGTACAAAATAGTAGCTACTTGCAGACCCCCCACTCCATTTTGTACCATTGTTACACTAACCCCAGTGGTCTATGCCTTTTATCCCCTGACACAGACCCTTACATACTCAGGGTTTAAAAACATGCCAAGCTCGGGGTTTCATGCCTACCCAGACTCATGACTTCTATGCCCTATTTTTTTTTTTTTTTTTTTTTCAGGGTTTGAAGGTTAAGGACCCTAGCTTTTTGGCTTATTACAGGTTGGTTCCCTAACTTTTTGGCAAGCTGGCTGTTACCTCATCACTCTTTTAAAACATTTTTTGTTGAGACATGGTAAAACGGATGGTTGGGCCATCTGGGGCCAGCTTTTTCATTTGATCAACATTTATCGTTGATTCATTATGCTTCGAATGTTTCCATACGGTCATCCTGGGATATGATCTCAGATGGAGTGATGTTCGGGAAAGGGGGGTACGGGAAATAAGTTGCTGCTTTCTCCCCGTCTTGTGGCAAAAAGCTTTTTCACCTGTCTCGAAGTGGATCCAAGTGTGGTATTTTGACAATATTGGCCTTTACAAACAGTAAGGCCCCCCCCACATCCCCCTTTATGGGCTCTGCAAAAAAGGGTTATCAGGATGGGCCCCGGCGAGGATGGGGCGTCTTGCTCTTTTCTCTCTCTGTCAGCATCGCGGGGGGAGGGCGGGAAAAACCAAAAAATGGAGCATATATTGGCGTCTTTCCTTACAGGATCTTGCACCCTACTGTCAAAATAGATGAATGCGAATTCCTTCTTTTGAAGATTTCATGTTCTTCTGGTTGTTTGGAAATTTCCCCCAAAAGGATATAAACTTTTCTCGGGTGAAAATCCTCCCATTTCCCTTCCTGCCCGCATTACCATCATGGTGCCTAGGGCGATCATCATTTGCATTTTCTCGGTGCAAATGTATTTTTTTTCCCCCAACGTTCTCCTGGTGTTGGTGTCCCCAGGCAGCTGGCATTTCTTCCTTGGAAAAAGTGAATGTAGTGTCAGAAAATTCATATGCATATGATTCTGGGATGAGATGAAAAAGGTTTTTTAAGTAGACATTCCAAAAAGTGGCCCCAGCGCTTCCGGGGGCCCCCTTTTGGACCCTTTTGCTGATTCCGTTCCATTGAGGACTACCTTAAGTCTACCATAAAGGTAATCACTGGGGGAGACTGGTGACCTGAAATTTCCCCAGTGCGGTTTTGCAAAGAGGCCCTGGTCCCACCCCCCGGGGGCCACAATGTCAGTGCTACCACGGTTTTTGGGGTTCACCCGTGACTGGTGCCACTTAGTGGAGGTTTGCAACAGATCCAGCGATAACCTTTCCGAAGCCATTTTGGGCATCCAAAAGTAGGGGTTTAGTAAAAAAATCTGTCATTTGTCTTGAGATAATTGTTTCAGGTCTTCCAGTATTGAAGGAGTGACACTGGTCTTAGTTGCTGATTTCTGCTCTGCTCTTCTTTTTTAAACGGGGATTTTTTGCCTCTTTCCAGGGGGGGGGCCATTTACACTGTTGGCAGTGCTGAAGATCTGAGTTGGGGTGCTGCTGGCTGGTCTGCACATCTTCTCACAATCGGGTCAACTCGGGGCCCCGGCCTTTTCTTGGTCAAGTATTTGAAGAAATGCACCTCCCCCTGTTTGTCCCCACGGGTTTTTGCCCAAGTTCTTGCAGCTGAAGGGAGGGCCCCTTGCTGGATAGGCTTGCTTTGGTAGCAAAGTGTTCAGCAAAGAGTCCCTTCTCTTATACTGGGGGGGTCCCACCCTTCGATTTAGAGGGGAATAAGTTCATCAGGCAGAAAACCCTTGTCTGTCCTTGACCGGGAAACCCCGGGTTTTGGAGCCTACCCTGATGTAACTTTCTTTTAGTACCTCCCATTTAGTATTTGAACATCACCCTATGCCTCAGGCTTGCTGTGCAAGTTCCTTTTAAAGGTTAGGATGCCCTCTTATCCTTCCCCTGCTTTTGTATTAGAAGCCCTCTCAAAAAAAACCAAGGTGATCTGGGTTTTGTAATTTTGGGGAAATTTTTTTTTTGCAGATTAAGGATGTGTCAGTAAAAATTTTCCTTGGTTGCCACCCCCCTGGAAAGGCATTCCAGTGGTGGGGGGAGCTCAGAGAAAGGGCTGGAATTACCTTTTTCCCATGCCAGGTTGTGGTTTGGCTCTCACCCCTCCCTCCTCACTCCTCTCACACTTGGGCTTCCATGTCAGTCGTCAATTAAGACAGTTTAAATTCCAGGATGAATGGTAGTTAATAAAAATTTTCTTATTTTTGATGGGTTGTTGAAAAATTATTATTTTGTTGAACTTGTGTTACATTCCCAATTTTTTCTGAGGCTGATTATGCGATACAGAGTTCAGTGTAAAGATCCCCCAGGTCATCAGTCTCTGTTGAAGCCCCTCACAAATTCTCCCAGAAAAAAATCATCAGTTTGTTCATTAAAACTGTGTAGTAGTTATTACAAGCTAGAAAACTGCTAACCTTTGGTTCCACACTGAATTTTTATTTTTGTATAATTTTTAATTTAAATTTTTATCAGCTTCCCTTGCACCCCAAAAACCCCCCCATTGTTCTGTTGCTGTAAAAACTCTTTTTTTACCCCTTACCTATTCCAAAATTTATTATCTCTTAGCACCTTTTGTTTATCTGTAAAATCTAAGCTAAAAAAAGATTAATTTTGTAAGTATGTATTTATATTTGCAAATAAAATGAAAAATTATTTTTAAATTTAAATTATAATTCAGTCAGAGGGTGAAAGGGCTGGTTTGGGCATTAGAGAATGGAAAAGTAAGGACTTGGAACATATAAATCTTTTAAGGAAGGCAGGGTGGGTTATCCGAAAAAGGGTTGGGAGGGGGTAAAGGAGGTTTTTTGGGGGAGGGCTTGAACTTCCCAAGGGGGTGAGCATTTGATGGTGAATGGAGGCAATGGTTTTGGGCCTGACAAGCTGTTTGGGGTGTGGGGGGAATATTTTTGGGGGATTCAAACCGGGTTGCTGGATTAGTCCTAAAATGGGAAAACTGCCTGCACTTTAAAGGAGGTTTGGTTTGGCGGGAGGATGTCATTCATATCTGGGGCCTCTGCAGGACTTGATTATGTATGAGTGATGGTGAAAATGTTGAATAGTTTTTTTTATTTTTAATTTCCCCTGGCGATTCCACCCAAAGGCAGGGTGGCCCCAAAAAAAAAAACCTCATTCCTCCATCACTTCTTGCCAGAAGGTGCTTTAAATCAGTTTTAACCAACATTAAAACCCCTTCCCCGAGTGCAGGCATTTCTTCCCCTCTCAGGACTCAAGTCCCCCCGTTTCCTGAACCCCCTTTATAAATTTACTTTGCTCCCTCCAACACATTCAAGTATTAAAAACCCTTTGTCTCCCTTCACTCCTACAAACAAACCCCTCTTTGGGGGGGTCCAAACCTTTACAAAACCCCTTTTCCCCCCTCTCCAACCTTTCCAAAGTTCTTTTTTTGGTCCCCCTTCATTGGGGAAAATGCGCTTTTAAAAAAAAAAAAAAAAAAGGGTTTATTCTACAATTATAAATACAAAACTAAATACAGTATTGCATCATGAATATCTTTCATAGGGGCAGCACCAGAATTTGTATACTGAGGGGGCTTAAAAAATGGCTATCAAAGCTGGAAGTGGGCATTTTATTTTTTTTTTGGGAACACCCTTTTTCAGGTATAATATCATCAACCCCAAAATTCCCAAAGAAAGCATTCTTTCCCTCCTTTATAGTACAGGCACCTTCCTTCCCCAAATTTTTTTTGCTCAAAAGGGTTTAAAGTTGTAATCTATTAAAATTTTACATTCATTAAAAATAAGTAAACAGAAAGAAAAGTTATGGATTGGGGAAAATTTATAAAATTATTAACAACTTCATTGATTAATATAAATTTAAAATTTTATAATCAAAAAAAAATATCATCCAAAACCCATCATTAAAAAATTTTTTGGAGCTTTAGTAAATAAAAATGAATTTCAAAATTAAGAAAATTTAAAGTCTGTATTGCAAATTTTGTTTTTGTGTCAAATTGGGCCCTTTTCAACTTGGGGAAACTTAAAAATTTATATTTAATGTCTCAATCTTCAACTGAATTTCAAAACCATTTATGAGATTTTTGTGTACACCTTTTGAATTCTTTAAAAAAAAATTATTTCACCTCAGTTTAAAGAAAAGAGATGAAATCAACATACGAAGAAACTTCAAAAGCGTTCGAGACCAATCAACACCCGACAGTATAGAAACTTTTTCAACTAATCATAAATCAGTTACTAATTATTATCCTTAAATTATTTCCAGGTGATTATTTTTTTATTTTATGCTTTTAAAAAAAAATTTAAATTTTTTTTACTAAATTATTTGTTTTTGCACTTTAAATCATATATAAAATTATTTAAAATTCTTGTTTAAATTTTTTTCTTTAAAAAAATTTGAATAAACATCTTTTATTTTTGATGAAGTCATTGAGGGTTTAAATTTTTTTTAATGAAAATTAAATTTAAAGGGGTTTCACTAAAAGTTTAAGGGTTTTTCCATTTTCAAAAATAGGCTCAAAGTTTTTTTCTAGTTAAACCCAAACTTCAAACAAATTTCCTTCACATCGTAGTGTCCCAAAAATAGATCTGTTTTTACAATTTTTAAAAATAAAAAAAAAAAATATCTACTTTTTTTTTTTTTTTCAAATTTGAAAAAAGTGATCTACTTTTTGGGCAGTTTAAAGGGGGAAGGGTGCTTTATGGGGCCCTTTTTTTATTTTGCAAAAAAAATATAGGTCATAAAAGATGGGTTTAGGGATTTAAGGTTGGATGTGAAAAATGGGGTTTTAATAGCGTATAATGCCCCGGAGAAAAAATTAGAGGACAGAGAGAGATTTTGGGGAAAAGTTGAGTGAATGTGGGGGGTTTTGACCAAATGCAAAATACTTGTGGGTTGGGATTTCAATGCTAAAGTGTAAAAAAGTTGTGGAAATTGTGATAAATTTGGGGTGCCAGGGTAAAATAAATGGGGGCCTTTAATTGAGCTGTGTGTAGAAAAAGGTTTGGGTTGTAATACATATTTTTGAAAAAAATAAATAAATATACAATATGATATAACACGTAATGGGTTTTAGATTATGATTTATGGATAAAAAAATTGATGGGGATCCAGGATGTAAAATTCTGAGGGGAACTGAAAATGGATCTTTTTGTTTTGCTACAGTTGGGTAAAAAAGGGGAGATGGGACAAAAAGGAAAATGCCAACAAATAAAGAGGGTGAAAGTGTATAAAAAGGGGGAAAGGGAAATTCGGTGGATATAAGCAAAAAGGGGAAAGGTGGTGGTAAGTATGAGTAGTGGGGTTGAAGAGGGGTTTGGGAAAAGTTTTAAAAAAGCAGTATTGAATTGGAGCAAAATTTTTTGGGTTTTGGGGGGGTGGTGCAGGGAAAAAAGGTGATTGGTGGAATGGAAAGTAAAGGGTGTGATAAAAAAAAGGTAGCATGAGAGGTTTTAAAAGAAAGTTTATAAGAAAAAGGATATGGAAATAAAAAGGTGAAAAAGTGGTAGAAATCAAAAAGGGTGTAAAAAAGAAAGCATTTAAGAAATTTTAGGAAAATGAAAAATTTTGGGGATTAAAAAAAGTTTAAAACCCGGAAAAAATGGATTTGTCATTAAAAAAAAGTGGGGGCTAGTAGTGGGAGATGGGGGTATTGGGGAGATGCGGGGAAAATTTTGGACTTTTAAAAAGGTGAAGAAAGGGGGGTGGTAATTTCATGCACTGGGCAGAGGGTTTTACCATCTTATGGGGTGAAGAAGGCAGAATGTAAGTGTGGGGGGTCGTGAGGCATTCATTAGAATGAAAAAGGGGAAAGCAGCTGGAACATGGGGTCATGACAAAAAGTTAAAAAGCAGGGGGATATAGTGTTAATGGTTGGTTTTTTTTTTAATATGAAGGGAATTAGGGATTGGCAGAGAACATGTTTTATTCCTTTTTATAAAAGGGGGGACAAAAAAAATTCTAGAAATTTTGAAAAATTGTTTACAGTATCCAGGAAAATTTTGGTGGGGGTTTAAATTGAAAAATTGGGGAAGACAAATTAGGATTGGGGTGAGCAAAAAGGGGGTTTTTAAGTGGGTGGGGATGTGTAATAATGTTTCATTGAAGCATGTATGGAACAGTATTTAGATAAAAGGTAGGAAGTTTTTATTGCATTTATGGTTTGAAAAGGCATTGAGTGGATGGGGGGCAAGTGGGATATTTCAAAAATATGGAATATTAAGTTACTAAATCTGTAGGTTTTGAGGATGTGGGCTCAGGTTAGGGTGTGAAGGAGGCACACCATAAAAAGGTCTTAGATATATTTAAAAAAAACCCCTGGTTTTTAATATATTTATAGATGAGGTTGTAAAGAAATAAATCTAAGTGTTTGGGAGGGGTGGGATTAAATTTAAAAAAGAAAACAAAATTTTGACAGTTCTTTTACTGATGATGCTTTTATGGGGGTTTGAAAAATTCAAATTATTTAAAAAGTTTGGGGGTGTGTTGGTAGAAAAAAATGAACATAGAAAAGGGGTAAGGGGATAGGGGATCAAATATTTTGATAAAGAAAAATTTGGGTATCAAATTGGAAGGGGTAGTAGTATGGAAGAAATGATGTTTTTAGATATTTGGGGTTGGTGTCAGCGGATGTATTTTGAAGGGTGGGTTAAACATGAAATTTATGGAGAAAAATGAGTGTGCGTTGGGGATGTGGGCAACGTTATCTTGGAAAAAAAGGAAAGTGAAAAAGTGGTACCACACTCTTATGTGGTGTACTTGGGTTGTAAATGCTCGCGGGGAAACGGGTTGGAGGGAGTAAAGCCCGTCTAAGGGGTGTGGGTTAAATATTATGCGAAAATTGGTGGGGCTAATAAGTTTTGTCAGAGGGCTGAAGAGGGGGTTTTTGATGGTTTTTTTTAGAAATGGATCAGAGTAGAAGCTGGAGGCTTAAAAACTGTGGGAAAGGAAGGGGGTGGGGTTATCCTTAAAAAGGGTTTGGGGGAGGGGGGGGTTTTTTGGGAGGGGAGCTTTGCAGTTTATGAGATGATGATAGGAGTGAATGAAGCGAATGGGTTTTGGGGCCTGATGGCTGTTTTGGGGGAGCAGGGGAATATTTATTTTAGGGGTTCAGGGGAAAACCGGGTTTTTTTTATTTGCTGGTTTTAATCCTGGAAATGGATTACAATGCCTGCACTTTAAGGGCAGGGGGTTTTGGGTGTTGGGTTTGGGGGGGATATTTGTGTATCTCTATTATATGCTTCAAACTGTTGTATTCCCAAACATCAAAAACATGATTATGTATAGGGGAGATGAAAGTGTTGAATGTGGAAAATATTTTCTTTTTTATCATTTTTTTTTTTTTTGGTCACCTCCCGTGGGGAAAAAATTTTAAAAAAAAAAATTGTGTTCCTTTATAATATTTTTTGTATTTTTATCTTTTAGGAAGAGGACATCCAGGTATCTAATATACAATAGAAATTAAATGTAAATGAATGATATTTTTTTTATCATTCCTTCAACATTTTTAAATAAATTTAAATGTGAATTTTTTAATGAAAATTTAACATTTTCATTTACAAAAAATTACCAGTTTTCATTAATTTGGGAATATATTAGTATAAATTATCATTCAACTAAAATTTTAATGTTTCTTAAATTTTCCCTCCCCCCTTAAAAAGAAATAAAAAAAATTTGTTAAAGACTATTTACCCTGGAAAACAGTCAGGGCTTGCAGATATCCACTTATTTTACTGGGAAAACATTAAACAAAACTGATAGAATGGGAAAATAATTTTTATAATGGACTCTGTGTAGGTTAGCCTTTGACTTAAAAATTGGTTTTGGGAAAAAGAAAATTTTATAAAAACAAGCGTATTACATGCTTCTAACTACTTTTCTTTTTAAAAATAATTTGAACACAAACCTCCTTGTTAATCCCAATTTTGCAACTTAAAAATTTAGTGGAATAAATGTCAGGACTTGCTACAGTTTTACACTGCCCTTGTTTTCTGGGGGGGAAAAAAGAGTGCACAGAATGGGAAAATTGGTTGCTACAGTTTTTCATAATACATATCTCCCTTAGCATTACAAATTTATAATCCCCTCTAAAGTTGTTCTGATAATAAAAACAATCTCCAAAACCCGTTATGGTAATCTTTTTTTAATCATTTTCAAAAATTTTAATGTACCCTTGGTTTAAAAAAAAAAGTTTTTCAAAAAATTTTATCGAAATGTAAGTGTATATAATTAAGTTCCCCTTATTTTTCCTTTCAAGCCCAAATGATCGAGACCCGGATGTGGGGAAATGGTTAAGAAAATATAAATATGTATATATTTTATATGAAGAGCACTTTTGGGTGAAAAAAATCAAATTTGATTAAAGAAAAAGGAAAGTATTCTGTCTTTCCTGCCCAAGACCTTTGAAAAGGGGTTTTTTGTTAAAAAAATTTTTAAACCTTTTTGGGTATAGTTTTTTTTAAGATTAAAAAAGTTATGTCGTTTATTATTTGTCGATCAAATTACCTCTCTTTAAAAAGTTTTTTCTTTTTACATATTTCGAAATTTCCTTTTATCCAAAGTATAGTTAGAAATACTTTAATTTTTTTGATTTTTTTATTTTTAAAAAATTTTTTTAATTTTTGATGTGAATCCATATTATAATAAATCTAAAAAATTCATACAGCACTAGAAACCCAAAAAAAAAGCTATTCGTTTTATAAAAAAATAAGTGTGATGAAGGGCTTGTATAAAATTTAAAATTTTCAGATTGATTCATTTTTTCTTTAATTTTAAAATATATTATTTAAATTTTTACTTTTCAAATAAAAAACAATTTTAATTCCCCGTGTCAAAATCAAAAAAAGTTTTATTAAAGGGAAATTAAGATGGATGGTAAAATGAATTGGATAAAATTTTTTTGTTACCCGGTTTTATTTCTGGAAAAAAAATTAATGCAGTAGGTATTGTACTGGGAAAAAGTAAATATTTTTTTGGTGAGGGGATAAGTGATGAGAATGTAATGGAACAAATTGGGGAAAAGATCTTTAAACTGAGGATAATCATTTTCTTTTCCTGCTATTTGTCAAATCAGTATCGAAATGATTTTGCGTCTTGTCCAAATTCTTTTGAATATGACATAGGTATGTTTTAAAATATGATGTTTTTCCAGAAAAGCTGAAACTATCTAGCTGCTTTGAATCAGCTGTTTCTCACTGGCTTTGGGGTGGGAGTACCAAAATGTTTTTTCATTTAAAAATAATTATTTTTAATTTTTAAATTAATTTCTCAATCCCTGGTGGGTCAGTATTATTGTTGAATTGTGCACCTCTTTGGTCGTGATTGAATTACAACCCAAGCACCAAATGAAAACCAAAACTGTACCTGTCTGTATAATTCTTAAAGTCAAACAATTTAAATTTTCCCAACCCCCCTCGTTTTTCTCAATGATAGGAGAAGAATGGGGTGGAGTGCGGATAAAACCTATACTGCATGGTGGTCTTAAATTGTTACTATTCACAAAAAAAAGTGATCCAAAATTTTTACAATTTTTAGTTTTTTTATTTTAATGCCCTTGTGGCTTCGCTTCTTTTTTATTTTAATAAAACTTTTAATCCTGATGATGCACATACAAATAAACCAAAACTTTCTTGGGTGTAAAAATTGGAAAACGGTGGTGCAGTACCATTATCTTGTAAACCCCCCAAGGGGGGTTCCTTGATGCTGGGGAGGGTCTTTTTCCCCAGGAACGGATCTTGCTCCGGTTCTTAATTGATCTTGAATACCCATTACCTCCCGATGTGCTGTATAATCCTACGGTTTGCCTCCAAAATTTTTACCAAAAAGTAAACAATTATATGAAAGTTACTGCTGAAATTTCCCCAAATTTTTCAAAAAATCATCACTGGAAACTGCAGTTCTGAAGTTCCTTTCAGGGCCCGCACAACCGAACCTTTGGGAGTGTCCCCCCGTTGTGGGTCTTTACTATCCCTGCCCCCCTGTTCTCCGTCCCACTTATCCTTCCTTTTTCCACCCCATACTCTCCTTCCTTTGAACCTTTTTTAGGTGTGTTTGTCTTTTTTTATAATAATATGACAATGAAGTTATTATAATCAAAAAGGGTAAACGAACCCCGGGCAAAGACAGAAAGGCAGAGGATGTAGCAAACTTTGATACTAATGCATAGGAAGGTTATCAAAAAAATTTTAAATTTTGGGAAAATCTATCATTATATTTAAAAAAATGGTTGGTAATATATGGGATCATCCACCCTTTTCTAAAGTAATATTTTAATTCCATGTAAAAATCTTGATTTTTTTTTTTTATCCTATATTTTTCCCACTGTTTCCATTTAGTAGTTTCCTAAAAACCCTGTAAATTTTTGGAACAATAAACTTTTAACACAATTATATTTTTTTTACTGAAATATTTTGTTTGTTCTTTGTTTTATTATTATTTAAATTCAAATTTTCCGAAACATAAATGGTCCCCCATGGCTGGCTTTTACGTCGTCCCTTAAATCATGGGTTTTTTCAACTTAGTTTCTGGTGGTTGACGCTTGTCATTCATCTGGACATGTTTTTGGCTCTGGGCCCAAACCTCCTTCCCAGCCATTGTTTCCATGGCGTGCCTCCCTTTTCAACAAAAAATTTCATAATATTCCATTCATTTTTGTGTTGCAAGGCAAAATAAGCTACCATGGCTCCAAAAAAAGAAAGCAAGCCCTTGGTAAAGAAGGTGAAAATCGATTCAATTTAAGAAAAAACTTGAACAATATGAAAGGGGGGAAATATGTGGCAACGGCCGGTTTATAAAAACCCCTAAAACCTTTCTTCCATCGGGCAAAGAAAAAAAATAAAAGGTGTTGCTTGGAAAAATTGTGGGGATTTTTCCACAAGGGGGATTTTGAAGGGCTTGGGCCCTGATGAGCCTATGTCAGTTGTGAAATCTTTTTGGGCTTTGGGGGAGTTACAGGGGGTTTGGGATGTAAGAGTTGGTGGAGGCCCCAAAACAAGAGCTAACCACGGGGGCTGAAAGAGTTCCAGGAACAGCAACAGATTGCAGCTGAATTTTCTGGGGGGGAAAATTTTTAATAAAAAGGGCGTTTAAGCCAAAAGGGGCCCATACACTGCAGGGTGGGGGAAGGAAAGCGGGGGTATTGATGGCAAAAGGGGGGAGGGATGATCAGGGTTTAAAAAAACAGGGGCGGGGATATAGGGGAGAGGGTGCAAGAGATTAAAGTAGTAAGGGCAAAAGGGTATCAAAGGGGCAAGTCGTTGTAAAAAAGTCAATGGTGTGTCCGATAAAAGGTGGGTCCATCACGAAGGGAAGGTAAAGAAACAGAGGAGCAAAGCGCAGCGGGGGAAAAACCCCGCGTGTCTTTGGGATAAAGGGGGAGTCCAACAGAATTTGGCTGACTGAAAATGGACCAATTCTCACAGGGAGCGGGGCCTCCAAAAAGATACCCCCAAAAGACAGTTGGCGGAGAGAGAGAGCCCCAACCTCACACTGGTGAAAGAAGACGGCCAGTAACCTATCCCGGGTTTAATAGATTGAAGTTTGTTCCCAAAAGATAGTAGACAACGGGGCCCAAGGGGTTGGGTGGGAAGATTTTAGCAAAATAGTCCGTAAATGGAATCCCTCTATGAAACTGGGGGATTAAAGCTGACGCGCGCAGTGTCTGCCTGTTCATTGCCCTGTCGCCAACATGACCGGGGAAACAAAAAAAATATTTTTTGCATGGAAAAGATCGGCAAAAGTTGATACAGAGGACGGGGGTGAGGATCAAATTTCGATACCCTGTAAAGCACTAAAGTCGAGAAAACCACAAATGATGACACAGGATAGATGCAACGGATAAGTCCCAAGGATGGATACAATTCAGTAAAAACACCCAAGATATAAATGCCCCCAAAAATGCCCGGAAACTCCGCAATCCCCCCCGGCCTGAAGACAGAGCCATCTGTGTACAGCAATGGCAGAAATGAGAGGGAAGGGGTCAAAAAAAAGAGGGGGGGAATTAGACAGTTGGGTTTTTAAAAGGGGGAGAAAAAGAACAAACTCAAAAGCGGGAATTTCCCCGGGGGGTAGGGAAAAGTGAGATGTCAGAACAAAAGGTGGAAATTGAAAAAAAGGCGAGCAAAAGGCAAGAAAAGGGGAGGGAGAAACGGGGCGGAACAAAAAGAATGTTACTAATATCGGGACCTTTCTATAAATGGAAGGTTTTGGGGAGATCAAGGCGCAATATAGGGGAATGGGCATCACCGATCGGATAAGGATGGCGTCCCTTTGCATAGAGGCCTCGCCGGGGAAAGGGGCCCAAGGCATAAACGAATTTGGTGAAAGGGGTTTAAAGGAGAGAGTAGGGGAGATCCCCGGGAATAGATCTGGCACCATAACGTTTCAAAAATGAGGGGGGAATGTGGGAAGGGGGGTTCAAAATCAGCCCCCCATAAAAGATGAGAAGGGGAAGAAGGTTCAGCCGGCGGGAAAAATTCCCTTTAGAGGGTAATGTAGGTTTGGATAACCTCGGTAAAAGAGGAGGCCCAAAAATACTATCACGTTCAGGATAGGGGGCCAGAGGTAAAAAGGATGATCGGGTGACAGACACAGTGAAAGTAATTTGGGGGGTTTTAGTGCGGGAAAAATTTAAACCCATTTTGGGGCCCAATGGAAACCGGTTGTGCATGCGGGAAAAAAACTGAAGGGGGTGAATAGGCCTGCACAGGAAAAAAAACATCAAGGGAGGATGACCAAATTTTGTGGAAGATACCCAAAACCTTTAAAAGCAAGGAAAAAAGGGTTAAAACACCCCTAACCCCTTCAGCTTGGAAAAAGTGGGGAGGCCCCTTAAACGGAAATGCCTGTTTTAAAAAAGTTCTAAGGAAGGATGGTGATTCCCTTTTAGGCCAAAGGAGGGGTTTGGGCAAAAATTTCCGTTGTCATATCCCTTTCCCAAGGTAAAATATGGCAATAACGGGGGTTTTCCCCAAAGGCATTACAACATCGATCCCCCGTGGGGGTCTTTTAGCCCCTTAAAGCCATATTAAGTGGAGACTGTTGTTTTCAAAAAATACCCCTCGCCTATTTCCGGGCTTCCATCACTTTGCAAACTGCACTGGAGAGCAAGGGGACGATAGTGGGGGGCCCCATGTCCCGGAGTCCCTGGTTTGGGAAAGGGGAACAATGGGATTTACAGCTGGGGGAAGAACCCTTGTGCCCAAATAAGATTGTAAAGGCATAATAGGACTGAAAGGGCTGACTGATGAAAAGGAGCAACGAAATGAATTGGGGCCCAGCTCCGATGATCGGGGAGTGTTCCCAGTTCTTGAATTTAAAGGAAATTATACTGCTTCTCTGAGAAAAAAAAGCCAAAGGGGCAACTCTCGGGCAGATTTTAAAAAAGAAATGGGGATGGAGGGGGTCCCTGAAAAATTGGCCCCAGATGATTCCCAAATTTCTGGAAACACAGTGGGTTTGTTTTAAAACCCCTAACCCGCAGCAGGGCCGGCAGAGAATATTTACCCCCGGTTTTTCTATTTTTTTCCAGACTGCACTAAAGGGAAGCAGAGGTGATGGGGGAATAAAACGCCACCCCGGGAGCCCGGATGACACTCAGCAACCCACACTTCCTTAAAATCGAAGTCTCCCCGGGGTTCTATTGCGGCCTGCCCCATGCAGCGCCAAATGTACCAAAAAAGTAGGGGCCAAAAGGACGCTTTTGAAAATGCCTTCGAAGTTTGGGGTATACAAAGAAGGGGGTTAAAAACGGAGGACGAAAAAGGGGTGTAAAAGTCATCGATGGAGGCGGGCCTCTTAAAAAAACAGTAAGGTGTGGAAAGGTTAATTTCCCTGATAAAACCAGTGGGGGATAAAGGGGTGGTGAATATAAAGGGGAAGTAAGAATGAAGGGGAAATGATCGCCATTGAAGCCCGGGAGAACAGACTAAGGGGGAAGTCTAATCGCGGGGGAAGAAGGGCAGAGATCGAGCAAAAGTGTAGTCCGAGGGTCAAAAAGGGTGAGTCCCGATTTAAAAAAATGGAGGGGGGGGGGGAAAAGCCCCAATGAATGCCAGGGGAAAACCCGGGACCCCCCAGAGGAATGGGGGGCAAAAATCGCAAGTAACAGAATGTTTGGGGTTTCAAAAGGGAAAGGGGAAATCAGGAATAGTTGCCCAGAAGGAGAGATATAAAGAACAGGCGATACCACCTATAAAAGATACGGGGGGTGCGTGTAATGCAGGGACGAACAAATAGCTGTGGGGGGAATATCAGTGCATGAAAAAGGGACTTTATTAAAGGTCCCATCAGGAAAAAGGGTCTAAGAATACAAAAAAATTTTAGTGAGATGGGGGGAGATAACAGAATTATTTGGTTTTTTGGAAACACCAACAGGGAAAAAAATGGGAGAGAACATCAAATCACCCGATTCCCCCGAGGCCCGAACCCTAATGATTGGCAATGATAGGATACCAACCGAGGTAAGGGTTCCCCGGACTGAGGGAAAGCCCCATGGGAGGCAGGGAAACGTTTTAAGCAGCAAGGCGTCCCAGAAAAAAGGAGTTGCAAAGATGGAGCAGGAGAGGAAAAGGGAAAAGGGACCATGTCCATTGATGGTTTGGGCCTCAAAATATTCAGAATTGCTTAAGTGTTTGGGAAATTGAGACGCATGGGGGAAAAATTGGAAATGGGGGGGAGGGAGAAAGAAAGGAGGAAAAAAATGGGAAGGTGCCCTTCAAATTAAGATTTTTTAAAATGGGGTAGGATGGAAAAAATTTTTGAAAATCACCCTGAGAAGATGTTGGCCCTATGGCTTGTACAGTGACAGTTTCCCATTTTTTGGAAATTTTAAAGAGACGCCAGAAAAAGGCTCTCTGACACTTTTTCGAGACAGGGGCTCCCGGGCTAATTATTATTATAATAAAAGGCCAAAACCCCCGTGACTCCCAAACTGGTCCCAGTGGCATTAAGAAACAGAGAAAGAAGTATTAACCCGAAAAAAAGGGCTTTTGGGACCCGAAAAATGATGGAAGGTGATTCCTTCCAAACAGAATAATCCAATTTTCTCCTCCTCCCGTCTTCCATACACTAAGAAGAATTTCCAATAAGGTGTGAGGGTGTTTAACCCTTTTTAGGCCTCCTGAGATCTGGCCGTCAGGGTCCAAACCGTGAGATCTCGCAAAACTCAGCCACCTGATAAACTGTGAGTGGTACATTTGGGGCCCAGAATGAGAGAATACATCTATGTGGTATGTGCACCACATAAAACAGATCCTGCAGCACACTTTTTATAAGAGAGGGAAAACTGAAACGGATTTTTATTAAAACAGAGACTTTTCAGTGCTTTTTTTTTTTTTATAGGTGTATTTGATTTCTGGTCTCATTTGATAGAATGGGAAAAAATTACAGAAATAGAGATGATTTTGGTTTGGGTTTTAGACTGGAAATGGCTTGAAAGAGCTCAAAGTAGAGAAAAGAAATTTTTTCCCATATTCAAATAAAATAACACCCACGTCTAATACACGAGTGGTGGGTTAATATGCATTCACAAATATGATGATGATATTTATATAATTATTAAAGTATTATAACAAAATCTCATTTTTTTGTAAATAAAAATTCATTATTTAATAAAAATCAAAATGGAATTTATTTGTAAAGCCCCCAAAACGTAACTAATGAACAGAGGAAAAGTTAGTTTAGTTCGGGAATACCTACATTGTTTATTCTGGGCCCATTTTGGGAAAAGGAATTTTTGAACTTTTGTTAAATTGGAAATTCAATTTTATCACTTTAATTTTTTTGAAACAGTTGACTTGGGGATTTCTTTTTCTCAATTGATAGAATAGAAGTAATACTAGTAAAAAAAATTTGGTTGGTAAAATGTAATTCCAAATAGTCAAGTCGGGAAAAAACGCCCAATTGAAAACCCACACATCAAAACCCCGAGCATAATTTCCCCAATTTTCCCTCAAATTTTGTACTTTTGTTTTACTTTCACAAAAGATTCTCTACCATTTTATAAAAAAAATAACATTTTTTTTTTTAAAATTTGGGCACTGGGGCCCATTTGATTTGGGCCTTGGACCCCGAAGGGGTTAATTTTATTCATCATTTCCCTGTATTGTTTTTCTTTTCATCTATATTTCATGTAAAAAAAGTTTTAATACTTCTGGGGGTCAGAACGGATTAATTGTATTTACATTGTTTCTTTTAAAAATTTATTAAAAAAGTCTTTTTATAATCCCGCACTTCCAGAACGGATTAATGACAATAAACAGGGACCACTGTATAACTAAAACTATTTAAAAACCCACAAGGGTAATACATGCTGCACAGTTAAAAAAAAAAAATTTCAAAATATTTACAACATTTTGTACACACAAATGGGGTTTTAAAATATAAAAATATCAGATGCACTTTAACAAAACATTAGAAACTGGAAAGCAATCCTTTTAACACATAAAACAATTCCAAGGGGTTCTTATGTGTTCCCTTGTCATTAAAAAGGGACCTTAAAGTTTATAGTTCAGCAGCAAATTTAACACTTGCCAAGTGGCATTAGCAATCTGATGTTTTCTACTACTTTTCCCATTGAAAATTTAATTTTTTTAAAGAAAAATTTGGTTTTTTATTTTGTACAGCATGTAAATTAGGAGCCTTCATTTTTTTTTTGGCCCCGCGGGCCCCAGAGGAAATGGTAATGTACAAACAAACTAAAAAACTGCAACTCTTTCCAGATTACTTTGTGACTTTAATATAAAAATCCAGTCTCCTTGACCTTTTAAAAGCTGTGGAAAACAGGATGAACAGGGGTGGTGTGGCTCAGTTTTTAAACAACATCAAAGCACTTCTGAAAGACAGCCAGAGAATAAGTGAAAGTGAATCTTTCTTGCTTAGCCACCCTACTCTGCAGCTCATGGCCAATGTGTTAGTCCAGACTTATAGAGTAGCATACAAAATGGATATTGGCTGCTTGTATTTTACAAAATGAAACCACAAGCTCAATGAAAAGCTAAATAAGAGCAAGAACATCATTCCACCAATCACTCCTCTTTCATCCTGCCCCACCCTCCTATAACCACAAACTTCGCCTCACATTCTAATACTGCATTTTTAAAACTATTCCAACCCTCTTCAACCCCCACTACTCATCTTTGCACTAGCCCACCTTTCTGCCATAGTCGCTTCACCTCAATATATTTATACAGGTGGAAGATACTAATAATGGGAAATTACTTCAGTGTTTTCTTGAAAATACAATAAAATTATAGTTGAATTACACAGTATTAGAATGACTGGAAGAGTTTCACTAAATATTAACATTTTTCAGAAAAAAATGGAAGCAATAAAAATTTATAATACTGTACTTTCAAGAATTCTAGATGTGCCAAGGGGATGGGATTACAAATATGAACTTGATTTAAACCTCCATAGGAGAGCTGCTGCACACTATTCTTGATGACGTGTTGAAAAAAAGAAAATACACAACTCATCTGCAAAGAGTAAAAACAGTCAAAATTAGACAAATATTTTGGAAAGCATTAAAAACAATCTCACATTACCACAATCTAAATATGTCTAATGATAAATTTAAGCCTGCTGTTGGGCACTACAAAATATTTCGTTTGAATATAGTACAGCACTAAGAAGGAAGGCAGGGTAAGGGTCATCTTAGGAAAGGTTGGAGGAAGGGGGTAAAGGAGATTTGTGTGCATGGGGCTTAGACTTCTCGCAAGCATGGGCGAGCGTGTTAGAGTGGAAGCATGTGGTTTTTATGACTTGACATGCTGTTGGAGTGTGAGCAAAGTAGCATGTATGAAGGGATTCAGGGAAACTGGTTAACTGGACCTCAGTCCTGGAGGCGAGAAGTATAGTGCTCGTGTTCTGAAGAGGGGTTGAGATATATTGCAGTGTTTGAACTGTAATGTAGGCATGCTTTTGGCAAGAGACTGATGGAGTGATTGATGATAAGAGTGTTTCTTCTTTTTCGGGTCACTCTGCTTCAGTGAGAAACAGCTGTGTTAATTTTTTTTTTTATTAAGAAAACTGATTTGACCTCAAATTACTGAAGTAAGCTTATTAAACACTGATTCCATAAGCATCACTTGTCCCTTCACCATTCATTTTTCCCTCCAAAGTTTATGACTAACAAACTTTCCCACTTTCTCCGAGTGTAAAGACAAATTGCGAGAAATCACCAATGGTATAATTCTGCTTGGTTGGTTAATTAACCCTCAAAGGGGTTCCCTTTATGGAATATTCCAAACCTACCTGAACTTGCAAACTGATTTGCTACTCAGATAATAATGGCACTAGTAACCTCAAGCTACTCTTATCAGAGTTAATTTTTTTTTCACATCACCATATTAAAAATGTTTACTTATGTAGCTTTACATATAGTCTTCATTTGTCATAACATGCTGGCCATGAGCTATGAGGAGAGGCTAACAGAAGAACCAGGGAGGATATGATAACATGCAAAATACTTGGGGAAATTGATAAGGTAGTCAGGGATAGGGCGCTTTAGAGCCAAGAAATAGGAACTCGGGAGCAACGTTGGAAGTTAAAGGCACAGATGAGCCACAGAGATGTTAGAAAGTATTTCTTCGGTCTCGAGTGGTTTGGGAGATGGAATGATCTTGGTGTGGAACTGGTGGAGGCAGTCTTCAAACATAATTTTAAGAGCAGGTACAATAGGGCCCATGAGGCTAAGAGGGAGTGAATCTGAAGAGTGGAAGGTTAAGAGGTAAGGCCAGGATCTGAGAATCAACCCCTGAAATCCAAGTAGGGGAGTACTGTATTGAATATATTCATAGAAAAAGGTATATAATACCACAATACAAAAAAATAAAAACTGGGCTACTCACCTGTCATACACACTAGTAGTTCTCCAGATGAAAATTGGACAAATTTTAGTAGTTGCTCCCTCCCCGTGGTGTTACATTTTGCAACTCCTTCAATATGTTAAACTTTATCTCTGCTTCACAGACCACCTGTTGAAAAGTCAGTAACAACGACAAATATTTCCAACAGCAAACAATAACACATGAAATACCGCAGAGTATTCATTCATTCATTCATTTATTTTGTCACTCGGTGGTTTTCGTAATTCACCATCACTCACTGGCTAACTGTTAATAGTTCTGGGTATCAGTGCCCCTGGATAGTTCTGGGTATCAGTGCCCCTGGTTTGAGAACAGGACTCCTAAATTAAAAGAAAATGTTACATTATTAAGAAACGGTAAAGTACAGGCAAGTGTATAATGAATGTAAGTGGAGGCTTTTAAGATTACTGTCATCTTAGGACTTAGTGAAAGTAATGATTAGCAATCCTGCCAAACTTCAAAAAAATTAAGCAGGCTTCAGTTTTACACAGGACAGTCATACCTTCCTGGGTTGGTCCCTACAAAGCTACTAATGTCTCCAGAAGTTCCTTTGTAGTAGGCTCTGTTTTCAGTTGGTTCAATACAAATTTTTTGAAGTCAAGTTCTCTGGTAGGAACCTGAGGAGTTGCCTTATTTTCTTTATTTGTTCGGTGAATTACTCTGCTGTTGATGATGGTGGCTTTTATACATGGATAATTACTGGGTTCTTATTCTCCACATTTATTCCAAGCATTTCCACCATACTCACTGATTTTTAACAAGTTATTGCAAATATGCAAGTCTTTCAGATAAATCTACCACTACCAACTTTTTACTCTATTGTATCAATATAAATTATAATCTGGGATCCATATTTCATTATTTGATTAGTTTGAGTTTCCGTGCTTCCTAAGTCAGGCGATTTATGTGCAGAACTATTTTTCCATCTTTGTTTTTATGCCTTGTATATTTGCTAGGATGAAGGTTATTTATTTGGATTAAGTTTTGCACTGATGATCATGTCAGTAAATATAACCCTTTTGTGGTCAGTGCCGTAGTACTTTGATTTTAAGGTCAGGGTCCATGGTAAAAAATTATGTGATGAGGTCAGCTCACTCATAAGCTATGAGCTGTAAATCTGGGCCTAGATATGAGAGAATGGGTCTATGCAGTGAGGGTGCACCACAAAAAAAAATCTTGCCTCAAGCAGTGCATGACAGGGAGGGGGGGGGATGACTATATGTATGATTTAAAATTTTGAATTTGCGATGTATTTTCGGATGGTTTTAATGGTTTTTATTTTCAGTTTCTTGGTATCATTTGATAGAATGGAAGATACAGAAATAGAGATAATTCTGATTGGTTTCAGGACTGAAAGTAGCTTGAAATCAAGCTCAAAGAAACTGAAATATTCGATTTTTGTCGATATTCCAGAGGACACAAATCACGTCACTCTTCCAATACATGTCCAAGTGGTTGGAAATGTTTTAGTGCCAGCAATGTCAACACTTTATTCTGAACCCTATTTTTAAATTGGCAATTCTTGAATTTTGCGTGAAACTGGCCAAGTTACCAATTTCTGATCATTTTATTGGGTAGTTGAAATAGTTATACGAGTTGTTTCTTGTACTCAATTGATAGAATGGAAGGCATACTAGTGAAATATGTGCCTAAGAGTTTGGTCAGCTGGAACAATGGAATTGGCCTAAAATAGGATTCAAAGTGGGTGAAATCACCAGTGCATAAATATCGCCAAGACTGCTAATCTTGGAAAAGTACTTAATTCAGATCAGGGTCTTTACCCTCAAGGGGTTAACTCTGGCAAGTTCGGCGCTGCTTCCATTCGTGTCGTTTGACATGCCTCTTCTGCCAGGTAGAACTCCATCTTAGTAATGCGGCTGGGGAATTGAAAGGGCACAATAAATGATCAATTTCTTCAAACTGTTCCATATTAGCTGGGCTATCGTGCTTTCACCAGATTATGTGACAAGCACTAACAGCCTGGCTGATCAGGATATCCATTATAAGACCCATAGCACATGCGAAAGACATGCTGTTTCTTAGGACATTTTCTAAAGTAATGTGGAAAGTCAAACACCACCTGGATTCGTTTCTGGAATGCGATATAACAACAGACAATATAAAGCATACCATATTACAGTACGATATACAATAGGCCGTCATTTAGCACGATTTTGTCTTGCACGTTTTTGTTATAGCATGATTAAAGAATTGTGGCATATTTTTGTTTAACAATTCGTAAAATTAGTTTAACACAGTTGCATGAGGGGAAAAAATTCTGAGCGCCCGGTCACCCGCCAGGCGGGATGGTCTATGGGTTAGTGGGTTACACCACTGTGTCAACAGGGAAGAGCTATTGCCATCCCCTGCCTCCCTAAGCCACCCACACCACCCTCCCAGCCTTCAGTTCAGTTCATATGCGTGTAGGATGACGATACTCTGGAAACTCGCTGTGTTTATTTACATAAGTATTTTCTTATTTTCATTGCCATTTGTTAAATCTAGACCAGCTGATGATGCCTTACCGTCAGCTGTATAATGTACTGCAGGGTAAAAGAGCCCAGAGATCCATTACAGAATTTATGCACACTCCAATACAACCATTGACTTCAGTACCAGAACCTCTACCATCCACTTATGCCAACAACCATCCATCTCAGCCCAGTAGGAACCACACCATCCATATCCTCTCTCTTCACAATCATCCACAAATACCAATACCCACAATTTAAGGTAAGAAATACTATTATTTCTATTGCAGTTGTAGTCTTAAGCAGTAATATAACACGACAATGCACTACAATTACATATTTACTTTTATTTTGTAAGATCTGGAGGTCTAAAAAAAAGTTATTTGGCTTTTTGGGGGCTCCCAGGAACGTAACCCTATTTTTCCCACAAGTTCTTCAGTTTGTCTGACACAGCGTTTTTCAGGAACGTAACTACTGTGCTAAATGATAAGTCTACTGTATACAGTATATTGTATGTTATATATGGTATACTACATATTGTTTTTTGTTCAGGAAATTAGTCCTGATGATGGCAATTGACTTCTCAAAAAATGTTTATTGTATTCCATTACAGTAAGACCTCTCATTAATGGATGTCAGACAAAAAATTAGCCAAATGCTCACATCAGTGGATAAAATGGACAAAAGTCCATAATTCTGCATTTTGTCTGTTTGGATAGTCAAGTTGTCTTCTGAAGTATGGGACCAAGGCCACCTGCGCCAGTCTATTGCTTGTGCTCACTCGCATATACACTTGCCATTAAGTTATTTTCCCTGGATTTAGAGCATTTAGCATGACTATTAACATATTAAGTGAAGTATAATTAACAATGACTTCCAAAGCAAGTGGTGGTGCCAACAGAAAACGTGGTTCTCAATGTTAAGAAAAAATGAATTAATAAAGAAGGGCGAGTGGTATTTCAGTGGCACAGGTATGTAAAATCTACGCCTTCTCGGTATTATGTTATGTTTACTAGTAGAGCTCTACTGCTCTTCTGACTTAGAATAAAAGCTATTTCAATGTCCCATAACAATCACAGCAGTTACCACCTTGGCTCTCCACCACAAAAGTCAAGTAAAATTATTGTAAGTACATAAAGTACTATAAAATTAAACTTCAGGGTTAATAACCCCAATAAAATCATACTGACTTCTACTGAACTTTAGAGTATTCTTGATATTTATGCACTGAATATTCTCAATTTTTTTTATACAGTTTTTTTTTCAACAAGTCGGCCATCTCCCACCGAGGCAGGGTGACCCAAAAAAGAAAGAAAATCCCCAAAAAGAAAATACTTTCATCATCATTCAACACTTTCACCACACTCACACATTATCACTGTTTTTGCAGAGGTGCTCAGAATACAACAGTTTAGAAGCATATACGCATAAAGATACACAACATATCCCTCCAAACTGCCAATATCCCAAACCCCTCCTTTAAAGTGCAGGCACTGTACTTCCCATTTCCAGGACTCAAGTCCGACTATATGAAAATAACCGGTTTCCCTGAATCCCTTCACTAAATATTACCCTGCTCACACTCCAACAGATCGTCAGGTCCCAAGTACCATTCATCTCCATTCACTCCTATCTAAGACGCTCACGCACGCTTGCTGGAAGTCCAAGCCCCTTGCCCACAAAACCTCCTTTACCCCCTCTCTCCAACCCTTTCGAGGACGACCCCTACCCCGCCTTCCTTCCCCTATAGATTTATATACTTTCCATGTCATTCTACTTTGATCCATTCTCTCTAAATGACCAAACCACCTCAACAACCCCTCTTCTGCCCTCTGACTAATACTTTTATTAACTCCACACCTTCTCCTAATTTCCACACTCCGAATTTTCTGCATAATATTTACACCACACATTGCCCTTAAACAGGACATCTCCACTGCCTCCAACTGTCTCCTCGCTGCTGCATTTACCACCCAAGCTTCACACCCATATAAGAGTGTTGGTACTACTATACTTTCATACATTCCCTTCTTTGCCTCCATAGATAACGTTTCTTGACTCCACATATACCTCAACGCACCACTCACCTTTTTTTCCCTCATCAATATATATATATATATATATATATATATATATATATATATTTTTTTTCAACAAGTCGGCCGTCTCCCACCGAGGCAGGGTGACCCAAAAAAGAAAGAAAATCCCCAAAAAGAAAATACTTTCATCATCATTCAACACTTTCACCACACTCGCACATTATCACTGTTTTTGCAGAGGTGCTCAGAATACAACAGTCTAGAAGCATACACATATAAAGATACACAACATATCCCTCCAAACTGCCAATATCCCAAACCCCTCCTTTAACCCTTTCAGGGTCCGTCCCGTAGATCTACGGCTTTACGTTCAGGGTCCAAACCGTAGATCTACGCCATGAGCTCAGCTCACTCTGATAAACTGTGAGTGGTACATTTGGGCCTAGATATGAGAGAATACATCTATGTGGTATGTGTGCACCACATAAAACAGATCCTGCAGCACACTGTGTATAATGAGAGAAAAAAAATGAAATCATGATTTTTCAATTAAAACAGCAACTTTGCAGTGTTTTTTCGTATGTTTTTTATAGTTGTATTTGCGATTTCTTGGTCTCATTTGATAGAATGGAAGACATATTACAGAAATAGAGATGATTTTGATTGGTTTTAGCATTGGAAATGGCTTGAAACTGAGCTCAAAGTAGCAGAAATGTTAAATTTTTGCCGATATTCAAGAGTAAACAAACGACCTCACACGTCTAATACACATCAGTTGGTGGGTCTAATATACATTCACAAATATGGTGATGATATTTATACAATTATTACAGTATTGCATAACAGTAAATCTTCTATTTTTTGGTGTGAATAAAAATTCATTATGTGAATAAAAAATCAAAATGGAATTTATTTGTAAAGCCTCAAAACATAACTAATGAACAGAGGAAATGTTAGTTTAGTGCAAGGAATGCCTACATTGTTCATTCTGGACCCTATTTTGAAATGGGAATATTTTGAACTTTGTGTTAAATTGGCCAAATTAACAATTTCCGATCACTTTATTTTGTAGTTGAAACAGTTGACTTGGCGATTTCTTGTGCTCAATCGATAGAATAGAAGTAATACTAGTGAAATAGCTAAGAATTTGGTTGTTTGGAATAATGTAATTGGCCTAAAATGGGAGTCAAAGTCGGCAAAATCGCCGATTCGTAAATATCGCTGACACATCAAAATTCGCGAGAGCATAATTTCGTCAATTTTCCACCAAATTTCGTACTTTTTGTTTTATTACCTTCACAAAAAGATTCTCTATGATTTCATAAGAAAAAATAAAAAATTTTTTTTTTTTTAAATTCTTGGACACTGGTGCGTGACTCCAGATTTGGGCCTTGGACCCTGAAAGGGTTAAAGTGCAGGCATTGTACTTCTCATTTCCAGGACTCAAGTCCGACTATATGAAAATAACCGGTTTCCCTGAATCCCTTCACTAAATATTACCCTGCTCACACTCCAACAGATCGTCAGGTCCCAAGTACCATTCGTCTCCATTCACTCCTATCTAACACGCTCACGCACGCTTGCTGGAAGTCCAAGCCCCTTACCCACAAAACCTCCTTTACCCCCTCTCTCCAACCCTTTCGAGGACGACCCCTACCCCGCCTTCCTTCCCCTATAGATTTGTATGCTTTCCATGTCATTCTACTTTGATCCATTCTCTCTAAATGACCAAACCACCTCAACAACCCCTCTTCTGCCCTCTGACTAATACTTTTATTAACTCCACACCTTCTCCTAATTTCCACACTCCGAATTTTCTGCATAATATTTACACCACACATTGCACTTAAACAGGACATCTCCACTGCCTCCAACCGTCTCCTCGCTGCTGCATTTACCACCCAAGCTTCACACCCATATAAGAGTGTTGGTACTACTATACTTTCATACATTCCCTTCTTTGCCTCCATAGATAACGTTTTTTGACTCCACATATACCTCAACGCACCACTCACCTTTTTTCCCTCATCAATTCTATGATTAACCTCATCCTTCATAAATCCATCCGCCGACACGTCAACTCCCAAGTATCTGAAAACATTCACTTCTTCCATACTCCTCCTCCCCAATTTGATATCCAATTTTTCTTTATCTAAATCATTTGACACCCTCATCACCTTACTCTTTTCTATGTTCACTTTCAACTTTCTACCTTTACACACATTCCCAAACTCATCTACTAACCTTTGCAATTTTTCTTTAGAATCTCCCATAAGCACAGTATCATCAGCAAAAAGTAACTGTGTCAATTCCCATTTTGAATTTGATTCCCCATAATTTAATCCCACCCCTCTCCCAAACACCCTAGCATTTACTTCCTTTACAACCCCATCTATAAATATATTAAACAACCATGGTGACATTACACATCCCTGTCTAAGACCTACTTTTACCGGGAAGTAGTCTCCCTCTCTTCTACACACCCTAACCTGAGCCTCACTATCCTCATAAAAACTCTTTACAGCATTTAATAACTTACCACCTATTCCATATACTTGCAACATCTGCCACATTGCTCCTCTATCCACTCTATCATATGCCTTTTCTAAATCCATAAATGCAATAAAAACTTCCCTATCTTTATCTAAATACTGTTCACATATATGCTTCAATGTAAACACCTGATCTACACATCCCCTACCCACTCTAAAACCTCCTTGCTCATCCGCAATCCTACATTCTGTCTTACCTCTAATTCTTTCAATTATAACCCTACCGTACACTTTTCCTGGTATACTCAGTAAGCTTATTCCTCTATAATTTTTACAGTCTCTTTTGTCCCCTTTCCCTTTATATAAAGGGACAATACATGCTCTCTGCCAATCCCTAGGTACCTTCCCCTCTTTCATACATTTATTAAACAAAAGTACCAACCACTCCAACACTATATCCCCCCCTGCTTTTAACATTTCTGTCATGATCCCATCAGTTCCAGCTGCTTTACCCCCTTTCATTTTACGTAATGCCTCACGTACCTCCCCCACACTTACATTCTGCTCTTCTTCACTCCTAAAAGATGGTATACCTCCCTGACCAGTGCATGAAATTACTGCCTCTGTTTCTTCCTTAACATTTAAAAGTTCCTCAAAATATTCTCGCCATCTACCCAATACCTCCATCTCCCCATCTACTAACTCCCCTACTCTGTTTTTAACTGACAAATCCATATTTTCCCTAGGCTTTCTTAACTTGTTTAACTCACTCCAAAATTTTTTCTTATTTTCATTAAAATTTCTTGACAGTGCCTCTCCCACTCTATCATCTGCTCTCCTTTTGCACTCTCTCACCACTCTCTTTACCTTTCTTTTACTCTCCATATACTTTGCTCTTCTTATAACACTTCTGCTTTGTAAAAACCTCTCATAAGCTACCTTTTTCTCTTTTATCACACCCTTTACTTCCTCATTCCACCAATCACTCCTCTTTCCTCCTGTCCCCACCCTCCTATAACCACAACTTCTGCCCCACATTCTAATACTGCATTTTTAAAACTATTCCAACCCTCTTCAACCCCCCCACTACTCATCTTTGCACTAGCCCACCTTTCTGCCAACAGTCGCTTATATCTCACCCGAACTTCCTCCTCCCTTAGTTTAAACACTTTCACCTCCCTCTTACTTGTTGTTGCCACCTTCCTCTTTTCCCATCTACCTCTTACTCTAACTGTAGCTACAACTAAATAATGATCCGATATATCAGTTGCCCCTCTATAAACATGTACATCCTGGAGCCTACCCATCAACCTTTTATTCACCAATACATAATCTAATAAACTACTTTCATTACATGCTACATCATACCTTGTATATTTATTTATCCTCTTTTTCATAAAATATGTATTACTTATTACCAAATCTCTTTCTACACATAGCTCAATTAAAGGCTCCCCATTTACATTTACCCCTGGCACCCCAAATTTACCTACTACTCCCTCTATAACATTTTTACCCACTTTAGCATTGAAATCCCCAACCACCATTACTCTCACACTTGATTCAAAACTCCCCACGCATTCACTCAACATTTCCCAAAATCTCTCTCTCTCCTCTACACTTCTCTCTTCTCCAGGTGCATACACGCTTATTATAACCCACTTTTCACATCCAATCTTTATTTTACTCCACATAATCCTTGAATTAATACATTTATAGTCCCTCTTTTCCTGCCATAGCTTATCCTTCAACATTATTGCTACTCCTTCTTTAGCTCTAACTCTATTTGAAACCCCTGACCTAATCCCATTTATTCCTCTCCATTGAAACTCTCCCACCCCCTTCAGCTTTGTTTCACTTAAAGCCAGGACATCCAGCTTCTTCTCATTCATAACATCCACAATCATCTCTTTCTTATCATTTGCACAACATCCATGGTGCTTTATATAAATTAAGCATGCATACATTGTATAGATTTAGAATAAAAAATTAAGAAAAAGCACATTTTTTTTTATTATTTATTGGCAGGTTTTTGAGGCAGTACTTGTGGCCCAGTGAGCAGACTGAAAAGCTTGAAGTTACCACTCAATTGTCACTTATTTTGTAGTTTTATTAATTGTAATATCATGGGCTTCCTAGTTCTATGAAAGGAATTTTTCCAGTGGTGTTCAGCCAATTTAAAATTGCACAATGTAGGCTCACATGTGAAGGTTTACTGTACATAGAAGGGCCAAAACAGTTATTTAAATTTATAACAAAGTAAAACAGAATCCAAAATAAGGAAAACAATCTTTTACTCACACGAACAGCATTTTGAGAGCCTCTACGTTGATGGAACTCCTTGAGAGATTTAAAAAGGAGAGAGATTACCTCTATAGCAAGCAGAGCATCAGGATCACTCTTCACTGAACAATCAGCCTGATAAAAAAAAAAAAAAATGATCAGTAATAGGCCATTATTAGCATGCCACAGAAGTATGCAATGAGACTTAGTTCCAGAGATATGGGGTATGAGCTACAAGAAAAGGTTAACGGAATTCAATTTAATGATGCTGGAGGACAGAAGGGCCAAGGAAGACAACATACAAAATATAGGTTGAGAGGGGGGGAAGCAGATACTAGGGGGAACAGCTGGAAGCTAGACAAACGAGTCACAGAGCAGTTGAAAAGTGGAATGACCTCAGTGAAGAAGTGGTGGAAGCAGACTTCATACACAGTTTTAAGAGTAGGTACAATAGGTCAATGAGACTAGGAGTGTGTGAATCTGGCAAGATGAGAGGCAGGGCTGGGAGCTAAGATTTAACCACTGCAACCATATAGGCGAGTACATATGAGGCACTGAAAAGAAAGCCATAAAACTCCAGTAAGCAAAAAGTGCTTAGTGAGGAAAAATTGGGTTTTCTATACAAAAATGTTCATCAAAGATAAGAGCAGTACTTTGTACAGGCGAGTACCAGTTCAAAAGTGCAAGTGGGATATTCTCTCTACAGCTGGAAATGTAAACATAAAAAAGAACAGCAAATCTGAAAAATTGTGAAAGAAATCCAAATGCCAAGAATACAGTGGACCCCCGCATAACGATGGCATCACATAGCGATTAATCCGCATACCGCTTGCTTTAATCGCAAAAATTTTGCCGCGCATACCGATTAAAAACCCGCTCACCGATTTTCGTCCGAGACGCGTCCAATGTGCGCCCTCAGCCAGCCTCACATGTGCCGCCCGTGCCATTGTTTACCAGCCAGCCTCCGCGGTAACATCCAAGCATACAATCGGAATATTTCGTATTATTACAGTGTTTTCGGTGCTGTTTCTGGAAAATAAGTGACCATGGGCCCCAAGAAAGCTTCTAGTGCCAACCGTACACCAATAAGGGTGAGAATTCCAATAGAAATGAAGAAAGAGATCATTGATAAGTATGAAAGTGGAGTGCGTATCGCCGACCTAGTCAAGTTGTACAAGAAACCCCAATCAACCATCGCTACTATTGTGGGCACCAGAAAGACAATCAAGGAAGCTGTTCTTGCCAAAGGTTTAACTGTGTTTTCGAAACAAAGATCGCAAGTGATGGAAGATGTTGAGAGACTCTTATTGGTGTGGATAAATGAAAAACAGCTAGCAGGAGATAGCGTCTCTCAAGCGATCATATGTGAAAAGGCTAGGAAGTTGCATGACGATTTAATTAAAAAAATGCCTGCAACTAGTGATGATGTGAGTGAATTTAAGGCCAGCAAAGGTTGGTTTGAGAGATTTAAGAAGCGTAGTGGCATCCATAGTGTGATAAGGCATGGTGAGGCTGCCAGTTCGGACCACAAAGCGGCTGAAAAATATGTGCAGGAATTCAAGGAGTACATAGACAGTGAAGGACTGAAACCTGAACAAGTGTTTAATTGTGATGAAACAGGCCTGTTCTGGAAGAAAATGCCAAGCAGGACCTACATTACTCAGGAGGAAAAGGCACTCCCAGGACATAAGCCTATGAAAGACAGGCTTACTTTGTTGATGTGTGCCAATGCTAGTGGTGATTGCAAAGTTAAGCCTTTATTAGTGTATCACTCTGAAACTCCCAGAGCGTTCAGGCAAAAGAATGTCCTCAAGGATAATTTGTGTGTGCTGTGGAGGGCAAACAGTAAGGCATGGGTCACTAGGGACTTTTTCTATAACTGGTTACACCATGCATTTGCCCCCAATGTGAAAGATTACCTAACTGAAAAGAAATTAGAACTTAAGTGCCTCCTGGTGTTAGACAATGCCCCTGGTCATCCTACAGACGTGGCAGAGCGACTTTATGGGGACATGAGCTTCATTAAGGTGAAGTTTTTGCCTCCTAATACCACTCCTCTCCTGCAGCCCATGGACCAGCAGGTTATTGCAAACTTCAAAAAACTGTACACAAAAGCTCTGTTTGAAAGGTGCTTTGTAGTGACCTCAGAAACTCAACTGACTCTAAGAGAGTTTTGGAGAGAGCACTTTAATATCCTCAATTGTGTAAACCTTATAGGTAAGGCTTGGGAGGGAGTGACTAAGAAGACCTTGAACTCTGCTTGGAAGAAACTGTGGCCAGAATGTGTAGACAAAAGGGATTTTGAAGGGTTTGAGGCTAACCCTGAGAGGATTATGCCACTTGAGGAATCCATTGTGGCATTGGGAAAGTCCTTGGGGTTGGAGGTTAGTGGGGAGGATGTGGAAGAGTTGGTGGAGGAGGACAATGAAGAACTAACCACTGATGACCTGATAGATCAACTTCAAGAGCAAGAGGCCAGACCTGAGGAAACTGGTTCAGAGGAGGGGAGAGAGAAATTGAAGAAGTTGCCTACTACAAAGATTAAAGAAATCTGTGCAAAGTGGCTTGAAGTGCAAACCTTCATGGATGAAAATCACCCTCACACAGCTATTGCAAGCCGTGTTGGCAACCTGTACACTGACAATGTTGTGAAACACTTTAGGGAAGTCATAAAGGAACGAGAGGTACAGGCCACTAAGGACAGATATGTTGTGCGAAAGAAGTCCAGTGACTCTGAAGCTGGTCCTAGTGGCATTAAAAGAAGAAGGGAAGTAACCCCAGAAAAGGACTTGACACCTCTAAGTCTTAATGGAAGGGGATTCCCCTTCTAAACACTAACACTCTCTCCCCTCCTCCCATCCCATCAATCATCACCAGATCTTCAATAAAAGTAAGTGTCATGTAAGTGTGCATGCCTTTTTCAGTTTGTGTGTATTAAAATTAACATTTCATGTGGTAAAAAATTTTTTTTTTCATACTTTTGGGTGTCTTGCACGGATTAATTTTATTTCCATTATTTCTTATGGGGAAAATTCATTCACATACCGATTATTTCGCATAACAATTACCCCTCTTGCACGGATTAAAATCGTTATGCGGGGGTCCACTGTATTTTTACTAGTGCTACAGCAAATACTAAATTAAAGTGCTAAACAAGCAATTTAATTCACAAATTTATATGAAAAAAAAATAAAAACTTGAACTTGACAAAGAAATATACTAGGTGATAGCAGTGAAATTTGTGCGACAAAATGGGCACGTGAAGAATAAGATGCTACAAAATGGCAGAAATAAAAGAAAATATTGACAAAATAATTATGGATATTATGTCATAAGAGGCAACTAATATGCCAGGAGCAAGAGGCTAGTATCCATTTCTGTATAAATTACTAAATTAAGAGACTTTTTTTTTTTTTTTTTTGAAAGGTCACCCTATCTCAGTGGAATATGGCTGGCTCATTGATAAAATTATGAAGGAGATATCTAATATATACATTATGGACAATATACCAAAAAATTTACTTGGCACTCATTCCCAACAGATTAGAACTTTCTTTAAAAATTTTCCAGCAAGTATTGTAATTCCATGAGAAAATGATCCTGCACAAGAAATGAAATGAATAAAGGAAAAAATATGCAATTTACAGCTTGAAGGGCATTAGAAATGTCTAAGACAATACAGTATTAAAAAATTACCAAACTGCATTTCTCAAACTAAAAAAAAAGTAAAGAAGTTCAACAAGTACGGTACATACATATTTTATATAATAGTCTGAGAAATGACCAACATACCATCCTTTTGAGGAGTGATCCAGTGGGCCCTTTTGAGAGGCTTTCCCTTGAGGTGGGCCCGACACCTGGTACTGGAGAAGTGCGGCGGCCAAGGCAAGTGGGATGGTACGAGTCTTCTCCACCTCTAAGAAACTACTTGTTAGCCAACATAATAAAGAGCATCTTTATAACACTAATAATTAAACCATGAAGATTTTTTGGAAGAAACTGTCAACATTTACCCATTTAGGTGAGAATACAGTACAGTCTCTCCTCACTTAACGACGGAGTTCCGTTCCTAAGACCACGTTGGTAAATGAACTTGTCACTAAGCAAGGAGCATACTATAATGGTAGTGGGTTTGTGTCAACCATCTTTGATATTGTTTTAATGTCACCTTTGCACCCTTTATAACATTTTTAGTATATTTTTAAATGGATATGAGCTCTAATGTACATTAGGTATGCATACTGGTTCAGAGAGCCTGTTGTAAGTCTGAGTTGTCGGTAAACAAGTACGTCGCTAAGCAAGGAGAGACTGTACAGTAGGGCCCTGCTTTTATGGCAGCTTAAGTTCTAGGCTACTGCCATGAAGTGAAATCACCCTTTCTTTCACTTTTAAATGCATATAAGTGCATTGGCCTAGATAATGGCTTGGCTTCAAGGCATATTGTGACTAGTTTGATCTTCAGTCCACACCAGTAAAAGTTTTTCCATGTCAGCAATAAGGTTATCGTGTTTTCTTTAAACTTTGGTGTTCACTGGTGTAGCATTTAATTTCCTGCAACACTTTCTCCTTAAAGTTCATTTAAAGTAAGAGCCTTATGACATAATAGCTTCAAAACAAAACTTTAAAGTTTACAGATGGAACCAAGAGGCATAGAGCTTATGGCAACACCCAGTTTTATTTGTAGAAATTATCATCATCATCATAGATGGATTTATGAAAATGTCAATCATAATGTAATACACAACATTTAAAGTGCCCTAGAATTATTATGTTATTGCATCTTCGAATAATGATTTAATGTACCTGCATGCCAGCACAGTAAGTTTACTTAGGTACAGGTACACATAAGTACAAGTGTCAGCCATAGACACCTTGCTCACCGAGTTTAATCATCTCTAACTTTGTACTTAAAGTAAGAGTCTTACAACTCTTGCTATCACAATTACCCTTAGATTTCACTGTAACACAAAAAGATTATATATAAAATACACAATAACTTTAAAACACTTTAAACTTTAGAAAGTTTCCAAACATAATCAAGAGATGCAGAGCTCACAGAGAATGTAAACAAACAGTGGCACGTGAGCACTGTAATAGTGAATCAGGAGACATGTAAATGTATTAGTGAAGCACCATTAAGCACATTTCATTATCATAGCATACAAAATCAAGTTTCATTCTGTATGTATGCCTATGTTACTACTTGTGAACAGTTTTAAAAAATCTCATTGATAAAGGCTACACACTGACAATATATTGACTAAACATCGATAATACCACCAATGCCTGGGAAGCTTGGGTGTTTTGCTCAGCAATTTAGTAGGTAAAATAGGTCTTTTAGAATGATCCATGTCATATCACTTGTTCTTCACTCCTTCATTGACATAAGTTTTCACATTCTTTGTAGCTCAGTCACTAGTGTTAATCAGTTACAACCCCCTCAAGCTTTACTCTATTCTGTACAAGGTGAGGGTTACATACAAGAACACTTCATATTAAAAAGTATGTTCCGGTACAAAAGTTGCATTTACATACTTCTGTCTATTCCTGCATGTCACTCTTATGCTTACAAGCTTAGCCTTTGCTGATCTTATCCTGCAGGAGTGAAGATATTTTTTTGTTGTTATCCTGCTTTGATGGGAAATCGTTGATGCATTAAAAACATGAGACTCCCTTCCTTTATATAACACAACTGTTCACAACAAGAACACAGGTAGACTAAAGTGCATGCTAAATTTGATCATATGCAATACTTAAACTTTGGAAAATTCCCACTAACCGTCTATAATAAAGAGGGCTGCGGGAGACCTCTCTTCTGCTATATTCTCCTGAAATTGTATAAATTTATTAAAATAAAGAAGTTATAAGGCATGTGGAGACAGCTAAAACCATTTACAAGACCAAACAGTTAACAGTGTTTTATGTTTGTGTCCTATGGGTTGCTGGACCAAATGTTTTAAGGAGGCTGGTGATGATGCCTCGCCATTTTTCTGGGTCATGAACAGTGATCCCGGGTTTTTGGGTGTTTTTTTGTTTCTCAATGATTGACATTTTTTTTTTATATATATCACCAATGGAGGGGTGACTCCAGAGTTCCTGGGAATAAAAGTGTAGTCGAAGGCCTTGGAGGCCCACCTTCTGAGAGCTATCAGTGACAAGTCCAGTGTTTTCTTGACAGTCACATTCTCACCAACTAAATTATTTATTACTATTGCCATTTTTCAAGTGTGTGTTTTGGGGTAGACAGTTTTGTTTACTAAAGACTACTGATGGGCATAGGGATGATAATTTGATATCCTTTTCTATGTAGTAATTAATATGTGCACTTGTCAATTCTTTGCATTATTACTGGAGACTTGTTAATGTGTACTATTATGTGAAGTCACTTATGTTCTGTGTAGAGATGTATCGGATGTGAAAATTTAGATATCCCCGGATGCGGATGTGTATGAGGATGTCTTACTTATTTTGCGGATGCGGATATCTGTTTACAGTAAAATGTAGATTTTTTTTTTTTAACAAGTTGGCCGTCTCCCACTGAGGCAGGGTGACCCAAAAAGAAAGAAAATCCCCAAAAAGAAAATACTTTCATCATTCAACACTTTCACCTCACTCATACATAATCACTGTTTTTGCAGAGGTGTCCAGAACACAACAGTTTAGAAGCATATACGTATAAAGATACATAACATATCCCTCCAAACTGCCAACATCCCAAACCCCTCCTTTAAAGTGCAGGCATTGTACTTCCCAGTACTCAAGCCCAGCTATATAAATGCGGATGTGGATGTAAGAAATTGTGCGGATGTTCCGAGGAAGCGGATATCCGATACATCTCTAGTTCTGTGCCTGTTATTTTTGCAACCTTGCTCATTAGGATGTAAGCAGGTATCTGTGGTACTGGACAGTAATGATGTAATTAAGAGAACAGTTTCTCATTTTCTAACATTTTTTTTTTTTGTTCTGATGTAAACCAGATTACTCTTATTTGGCTATGTGTAAACGTTTACCTCTTGAGAGGTCCACTAACTTCATAGCACTACTTTCCAGAGAAATTTATTTTCAATGCAATACTTATTCAAATATTACAAAAACACTTAAAACAGAATATAGTTTAGTTTATGAAGCCAAAGTGAACAGGAACTCCAAATAATAGGAGGCAATACAATCAAAAAATAACTTGGCAATACATCACCTCGATCAAGAGATCTTGAATTATATGGGTCATCATAACGATCTCCAACTGGAGATCCCCAACGGGAAGATTTGTAGCTTTGATGTCTATCACTGTCCCTAAGAAAAAAATTAAGTAAACTATATAAATGAAAAGTTTAGCAGAATTTTATTCACAATGAAAATTAAATGTCAAAAATGAAATTCTGCTTTAACTTAAACCAGTGTCATGCAGTATAAAAAAAATAAATAGGTGTAAAAGACTATGCTTGCATTAAAAATGTACACTAATACTGATACAATAAACTAAGTACAGTGATTACCTTTTTGAGCTTGAAGGGTTGAGTGCCTGCTGTTAATCCCATTCTAATGCCCAAAGTCCTGTTATATCTGCTTTTGAACCCAAGTTAAAGTCCACTTCCACTCATTTCTGGGTTAGTTTGCTTGTCATACTTAAATTGAAAAGCTTAATGATAAAACTGTGGCTCATTTAGCTACTAATTTTTATAAAGTATTTATATTTATTTTTATAAGTTCGGGCGAGATATAAGCGACTATTGGCAGAAAGGTGGGATAGTGCAAAGATGAGTAATGGGGGGGTTGAAGAGGGTTGGAATAGTTTTAAAAATGCAGTATTAGAATGTGGGGCAGAAGTTTGTGGTTATAGGAGGGTGGGTGCAGGAGGAAAGAGGAGTGATTGGTGGAATGATGAAGTAAAGGGTGTGATAAAAGAGAAAAAGGTAGCTTATGAGAGGTTTTTACAAAGCAGAAGTGTTATAAGAAGAGCAGAATATATGGAGAGTAAAAGAAAGGTAAAGAGAGTGGTGAGAGAGTGCAAAAGGAGAGCAGATGATAGAGTGGGAGAGGCACTGTCAAGAAATTTTAATGAAAATAAGAAAAAATTTTGGAGTGAGTTAAACAAGTTAAGAAAGCCAAGGGAAAATATGGATTTGTCAGTTAAAAACAGAGTAGGGGAGTTAGTAGATGGGGAGATGGAGGTATTAGGTAGATGGCGAGAATATTTTGAGGAACTTTTAAATGTTAAGGAAGAAACAGAGGCAGTAATTTCATGCACTGGTCAGGGAGGTATACCATCTTTTAGGAGTGAAGAAGAGCAGAATGTAAGTGTGGGGGAGGTACGTGAGGCATTACGTAAAATGAAAGGGGGTAAAGCAGCTGGTACTGATGGGATCATGACAGAAATGTTAAAAGCAGGGGGGGATATAGTGTTGGAGTGGTTGGTACTTTTGTTCAATAAATGTATGAAAGAGGGGAAGGTACCTAGGGATTGGCGGAGAGCATGTATAGTCCCTTTATATAAAGGGAAAGGGGACAAAAGAGACTGTAAAAATTATAGAGGAATAAGCTTACTGAGTATACCAGGAAAAGTGTACGGTAGGGTTATAATTGAAAGAATTAGAGGTAAGACAGAATGTAGGATTGCGGATGAGCAAGGAGGTTTCAGAGTGGGTAGGGGATGTGTAGATCAAGTGTTTACATTGAAGCATATATGTGAACAGTATTTAGATAAAGGTAGGGAAGTTTTTATTGCATTTATGGATTTAGAAAAGGCATATGATAGAGTGGATAGAGGAGCAATGTGGCAGATGTTGCAAGTATATGGAATAGGTGGTAAGTTATTAAATGCTGTAAAGAGTTTTTATGAAGATAGTGAGGCTCAGGTTAGGGTGTGTAGAAGAGAGGGAGACTATTTCCCAGTAAAAGTAGGTCTTAGACAGGGATGTGTAATGTCACCATGGTTGTTTAATATATTTATAGATGGGGTTGTTAAGGAAGTAAATGCTAGGGTGTTTGGGAGAGGGGTGGGATTAAATTATGGGGAATCAAATTCAAAATGGGAATTGACACAGTTACTTTTTGCTGATGATACTGTGCTTATGGGAGATTCTAAAGAAAAATTGCAAAGGTTAGTGGATGAGTTTGGGAATGTGTGTAAAGGTAGAAAGTTGAAAGTGAACATAGAAAAGAGTAAGGTGATGAGGGTGTCAAATGATTTAGATAAAGAAAAATTGGATATCAAATTGGGGAGGAGGAGTATGGAAGAAGTGAATGTTTTCAGATACTTGGGAGTTGACGTGTCGGCGGATGGATTTATGAAGGATGAGGTTAATCATAGAATTGATGAGGGAAAAAAGGTGAGTGGTGCGTTGAGGTATATGTGGAGTCAAAAAACGTTATCTATGGAGGCAAAGAAGGGAATGTATGAAAGTATAGTAGTACCAACACTCTTATATGGGTGTGAAGCTTGGGTGGTAAATGCAGCAGCGAGGAGACGGTTGGAGGCAGTGGAGATGTCCTGTTTAAGGGCAATGTGTGGTGTAAATATTATGCAGAAAATTCGGAGTGTGGAAATTAGGAGAAGGTGTGGAGTTAATAAAAGTATTAGTCAGAGGGCAGAAGAGGGGTTGTTGAGGTGGTTTGGTCATTTAGAGAGAATGGATCAAAGTAGAATGACATGGAAAGCATATAAATCTATAGGGGAAGGAAGGCGGGGTAGGGGTCGTCCTCGAAAGGGTTGGAGAGAGGGGGTAAAGGAGGTTTTGTGGGTAAGGGGCTTGGACTTCCAGCAAGCGTGCGTGAGCGTGTTAGATAGGAGTGAATGGAGACGAATGGTACTTGGGACCTGACGATCTGTTGGAGTGTGAGCAGGGTAATATTTAGTGAAGGGATTCAGGGAAACCGGTTATTTTCATATAGTCGGACTTGAGTCCTGGAAATGGGAAGTACAATGCCTGCACTTTAAAGGAGGGGTTTGGGATATTGGCAGTTTGGAGGGATATGTTGTGTATCTTTATATGTGTATGCTTCTAGACTGTTGTATTCTGAGCACCTCTGCAAAAACAGTGATAATGTGCGAGTGTGGTGAAAGTGTTGAATGATGATGAAAGTATTTTCTTTTTGGGGATTTTCTTTCTTTTTTGGGTCACCCTGCCTCGGTGGGAGACGGCCGACTTGTTGAAAAAAAAAAAAAAAAAAAATTTATATATACATAAAATTTGGATGTGATCATATCACCTTCTGATATAATACACAGATAGCTCTTTCAGTTTCCTTCATAGCTCATTCTCCTCAAAACAAGTACCAGGCCCTTTGGTACTTTGGGATTTTTTTTTTCTTAACTAAGAGTGAGATAATAACCAATGAGATGATACTCTGTTTTTCTCCTTTCCCTGTCTCCCAGGTTCTGTCCAGGTCTTCCTGCAGTCTTCTGTTCTCATTATTTGGGAATAATCCACAAAAAGAATAAATGCAAGTTTATTCCTATTATCTGGTCATTAATTTTCATGAAGGATATTTGCTAGTTATATTTTGTCACCCTGAAACTTCATTCCTTCTTGTAATTCTATATTTTATTCAGTATTTAAGTACACTATTTGCCTATACATGCTAATATGTACCCTTAATTACTTCAGCTTGCATTTTAGTTTTGGTAATGTTTCACTGTCTCCATGGAGAAGTGGAGAAGAATTCTTCCTCCGTAAGCCATGAGCATCGTAAGAGGCAACTAAAATGCATTTAGTAACTTACCACCTAGGTGGTAAGTTACCAAATGCTGTAAAGAGTTTTTATGAGGATAGTGAGGCTCAGGTTAGGGTGTGTAGAAGAGAGGGAGACTACTTCCCAGTAAAAGTAGGTTTAAATTACTAAACATAAAAAAAAAACTTTATGAAAGTGTTTCTTCTGTTTTGGGTCACCCTGCCTCAGTGGGAAACAGCTGATGTGCTATAAAACAAAGTTTCAGTGTGGGACAGTGTCAACATCTTTTTTACTGTTTAGAAATGTATTTAATTAATCCATGACTGATCTCATTTCATCCAACAAATATCTTCTTGATAATGTCAATTATATGAAAATAAATTACTGAAAACTACTATTTGAAAAGAACAATCAGCATTATTGTGCTACATCATATAGCACAATGCAAATATTATATGTTCTTACAAGGGAATACTGTCATGGAAATCTTAAAACCATACAAATGAACATTAACTTTTAATATAAAAAGTTAAACTCCAGGTAATACCTAGAAGCACTACATGTTAGTGAGCATTGTTTTTCAACTTTACTAAACACCTCTTAAAACTCTTAGTGCAGTTCTTGAAGTTTGCATCTATTTTTTTTTTTATAACAAGTTGGCTGTCTCCCACCGAGGCATCTATCTCCTTCTATATTTAATATCCTCTTTTGCATTTTTTACTCGAAGCCCTTTTAATTAAATTCCTATTTCTTGGTGCAAGTAAAAATGCTTATTGTTGGCTGAATGTTAAGAATGGCTGGGCTGAATCGAGTACATCACAAGTCGAGTAGAAAATAAGAAAAATGTACGAGGCCTAAATCTACAAATTACAGTGGACCCCCGGTTAACGAACTTTTTTCATTCCAGTAGTATGTTCAGGTGCCAGTACTGACCGAATTTTTTCCCATAAGGAATATTGTGAAGTAGATTAGTCCATTTCAGACCCCCAAACATACACATACAAACGCACTTACATAAATACACTTACATAATTGGTCGCATTTGGAGGTGATCGTTAAGCGGGGGTCCACTGTATAATTAGTATTGAGCACTAATATAAGCCATCATTCCCTCTCCACCATGTAAAGTCACTATAGTCAAAGCATTCACTCAAAATTTCCAGCTGCACTCAAATAGTCCTGCTGTATTAACCTAAGAATCAAGGTTCTCTGCTAAGGTTGCCTATATAAATCTGTTTCCTAATATATTTCCCAAGGGCAACTATCAGTAGTACTATACAGTACAGTACTTTTACTACAGAAACACATTTTGCAATCTTCCGTATTCCTACCTCATCCATTTTGTCACATTTAAATCTCAGTAAAGTACATTGCAAGCAATCCAGATCTTTAATTAATCATCTCCATGGTCAATATTTATAAATTAATTTGTAATCTTCAATACAGATTTTTGGTCTGAGGAGTAAAATTTGATGTGTATGTCCGACACTTCCCTTCCACCTCCATACATTGAATTCTTAATAGGATAAATCACTGCATTATTAACCCTTTCAGGGTTTTCAACATACTAGTATGGCTTATGCACCAGGGTTATTGACGTACTAGTACGCCTAAATTCTAGAGCCTTCAAATCTAGCGAGAGAAAGCTGGTAGGCCTACATATGAAAGAATGGGTCTATGTGGTCAGTGTGTGCATTATAAAAAAATTCCTGCAGCACACAGTGTGTAATGAGGAAAAAAAAAAAAGCTTTGACCGTGTTTTTGAATTAAAACAGATTTTGCACTGTATTTTCGTATGGTATTTATGGTTGTATTCTAGTTTTCCTGGTCTCATTTTATAGAATGGAAGACATATTACAGAAATCGAGATGATTTTGACTGGTTTCACAATGAAAAGTACCTTGAAATTGAGCTCAAAGTAGCAGAAATGTTCGATTTTTACCAAAGTTCAAAAGTAAACAAATCATGCCAAGCGTCCAATATACGTCAACTGGTGAGTCTAATATTCTTTCATAAGTGCGCTGATATTATTTATACCATTTCTACACTAATGCAGTAGTCTGCATAACAGTAAATTTTCTGTTTTTTGTAAGAATAAAAATTCAAAGTGGAAAGCAAAAGAAATATAAGAGGGGCCTGGGGACGTGACTAACGAACAGAGAACTTGTTATTTTAGTGCCAGGAATGTCTTTCTTGTTTATTTTGGACCCTATTTGGAAATTGGCATCTGAAATTTGTGTGAAATTGGCAAAATTGCCAATTTCTAACCACTTTATTGGTTAGTTAAAATTGGTAAACGGGTGGTTTCTTGTACTCATTCGATAGAAAAAATGGAGTTCTAGCAAAATAAATATGATTTTTGTCGACTAGTACACAGGAATTGGTAAAAAATAGGGCTCAAAGTGGGCAGAATCGCTGATGCATAAACATCGTCGAGACCGCTAATTTCGCGAGAGCATAATTCCATAAGTTTTCCATCAAATTTCATACTTTTGGTGTCAATATGATCGGGAAAAGATTCTCTATCATTTCATAAGAAAAAAATAATTTTTTTTTCCAAAAAATTTTTGACCCTGAGAAGTTTAGGAGAGGGCCTCTCGACCCTGAAAGGGTTAAAACTAGCTTAAATTAATACACAGTAATAACCCCATAGTAGAGATTCGAATCCAGGACCAAAGCTTTACCAGCCTCATATATAAAAGTTACTACAATACTTTTAATAGTCAAGAAACAGAACCATTGTGCTTTCAACTTGATGCTGAAAACAACACATTAAATACCTGTATGGAGCTGAAGGTGGACGTGAGCCAGGAGAGTCAGGATTTTGTCCTCGCTCAGACTGAAATCTTGAAGTATCAGGATTCTCTCCTCTAGTAGATAGAAATCTTGGAGGCTCAGGTGCTTCTCTCATATGCTGATATCTACGAGGTTCAGGAGGGTCTTCTCTACCCTGAGCTTGATATCTATGATTGGTTGGAGGTGGTAGTGAGGCAGGAGGATCAGAAGCTTGTCCTTTACTAATAGTACTGTTACCTATTCCTAAAAAAAAAAAAAAACGTATCTGTATAAAATTTAAATATTTTCATATTTCATTTAATAAATACCAAATTTTTCCATCAATTACACAGTCGCAAGCATGGAGCATAAGCACATAAAACAGAAATAGAGCATTTATAACTATTGTCCTTAACCCTTTCAGGGTCTGTCCCGTAGATCTACGGCTTTGAAGCCAGGGTCCAAGCCACAGATCTATGCCATGAGTTCAGCTCACTTAGATAAGCTATGAGCGGTAAATTTCGGCCTAGATACGAGAAAATACATCTATGTGGTAAGTGTGCACCACATAAAACAAATCCTGCAGCACGCAGTGCACAATGAGAAAAAAAAAACTGCGACCCGAATTTTGGATTAAAACTGACTGTGGTGTTTTTTCGTATGTTTTTTTACAGTGGTATTCACGATTTCTTGGTCTCATTTGACAGAATGGAAGATATATTACAGAAACAGAGATGATTTTTATTGGTTTTATTACCAAAAATGGCTTGAAACTGAGCTCAGTGTAGAAGAAATGTTCAATTTTTGCCGATGTTCAAGAGTAAACAAATGTCACGCATCTAATACGCGTTAGCTGGTGGGTCTAATATACGTTAACGAATGTGGTGATATTATTTATACAATTATTAGAATACTGCACAACAGTAAATCTTCTATTTTTTGGTGTGAATAAAAATTCATTATGTGAATAAAAAATAAAAATGGAATTCATTTGTAAAACCTGAAAATGTAACTAATGTACAGAGAAAATGTTAGTTTAGTGCCAGGAATGCCTGCATTGTTTATTCTGGACCCTATTCTGAAATTGGAATATTTTGAACTTTGTTAAATTAGCCAAACTACCAATTTCTGATCACTTTATTGGGTAATTCAAACAGTTGACTGGGCGATTTCTTGTGCTCAATCAATAAAATAGAAATAATACTAGCAAAATGAAGTAAAGTGTGTGATAAAAGAGAAAAAGTTAGCTTATGAGGGGTTTTTACAAAGCAGAAGTGTTATAAGAAGAGCAGAGTATATGGAGAGTAAAAGAAAGGTGAAGAGAGTGCAAAAGAAGAGCAGATGATAGAGTGGGAGAGGCACTGTCAAGAAATTTTAAAGAAAATTTTGGAGTTAAACAAGAAAGCCTAGAGAACGAATGGATTTGTCAGTTAAAAACAGAGTAGGGGAGTTAGTAGATGGGGAGTTGGAGGTTTTGGGTAGATGGCGAGAATATTTTGAGGAACTTTTAAATGTCGACGAAGAAAAGGAAGTGGTAATTTCATGCACTGGCCAGGGAGGTATACCATCTTTTAGGAGTGAAGAAGAGCAGGATGTGAGTGTGGAGGAGGTGCATGAGGCATTACGTAGAATGAAAGGGGGTAAAGCAGCAGGAAGTGATGGGATCATGACAGAAATGTTAAAAGCAGGGGGGGATATAGTGTTAGAGCGGTTGGTCTTTTTGTTTAATAAATGTATGAAAGAGGGGAAGGTACCTAGGGACTGGCAGAGAGCATGTATAGTCCCTTTATATAAAAGGAAGGGGGGAAAGAGTGACTAAAAATTATAGAGGAAGAAGTTTACTGAGTATACCAGGAAAAGCGTATGGTAGGGTTATTATTGAAAGAATTAAAGGCAAGACAGAATGTAGCATTGCGGATGGGCAAGGAGGTTTTATAGTGGGTAGGGGATGTGTAGATCAAGTATTTACATTGAGGCATATATGTGAACAGTATTTAAATAAAGGTAGGGAAGTTTTTATTGCATTTATGGATTTAGAAAAGGCACATGATAGAGTGGATAGGGGAGCAATGTGGCAGAAGTTGCAAGTATATGGAATAGGTGGTAAGTTACTAAATGCTGTAAAGAGTTTTTATGAGGATAGTGAGGCTCAGGTTAGGGTGTGTAGAAGAGAGGGAGACTACTTCCCAGTAAAAGTAGGTCTTAGACAGGGATGTGTAATGTCACCATGGTTGCTTAATATATTTATAGATGGGGTTGTAAAGTTCGGGATCAAATACAAAATGGGAATTGACACAGTTGCTTTTTGCTGATGATACTGTGATCATGGGAGATTCTAAAGAAAAATTGCAAAGGTTAGTGGATGAGTTTGGGAGTGTGTGTAAAGGTAGAAAGTTGAAAGTGAACATAGAAAAGAGTAAGGTGATGAGATAAAGAAAAATTGGATATCATATTGGGGAGGAGGAGTATGGAAGAAGTGAATGTTTTCAGATACAGTGGACCCCCGGCATACGATGGCATCAGTATACGTTAAATCCAGTATACGATGCATTTTAACACAAAAATTTTGCCTCGCCACTCGTTAAAAAACTCGCCACAGGCGATTCGTCCGGGACACATCCACGTGTGGCCTGAACTGCCCCGTGTGTACCAGTGTTTACAAGCCAGCCAGTGTGCTCGCATCTAAGCATACATTCGGTACATTCCATATTATCACAGTGTTTTTGGTGCTTGTTTCTGCAAAATAAGTCACCATGGGCCCCAAGAAAGCTTCTAGTGCCAACCCTGTGGTAAAAAGGGTGAGAATTAGTATGGAAATTAAGAAAGATTTTGAAGGGTTTGGGGCTAACCCTGAGAAGCCTATGCCAGTTGTGGAATCCATTGTGCCTACTTCAAAAATTAAGGAAATGTGTGCAAATGTTCTGCAAACCTTTATGGATGAAAATCACCCTAACACAGCTATTGCAAGCTGTGCTGGTGACTATTACAATGACAATGTTGTGGCCCATTTTAGACAAATCTTAAAGGAACGGGAGGTACAGACCTCTATGGACAGATTTGTTGTGTGACAGAGCTGTTGTTGCTTTATTCACTATTACCAAGGGATTAGCCAATTGTAAACTTCCATGATTTTGCATTTTACACAAATAACCCGCACATAGAAGAGCGGAGCTTACGACGTTTCTGTCTGACTTGGACCATTTACAAAGTCACACTAACAAAAAGGAGAGCAGGAAGGGTATATATAGGCAGGAGGTGGTGGTGGTGGTAGTAGTGGTAGTAGTAGTAGTAGTAGTAGTAGTAATGGTCTAAGTCGGACCAAAATGTCGTGGTGAGCTCCTCTCCTCTATGTGCGGGTTATGTATTGTTCCAGTCACGGTATTGTGCCTTTTTTTGCTATTTTGCATTTTCTTTAAAATTAGTCACATTCTCTAACAACTATCTTGATTCCAACTATTAAATTAAATGGTTGCAAGAAATCTGTTAAAGTTATCAGTCCTGGAGGCATACTTGTGTTCATTTGAACAGGTTATTTGGTCTCGAATAGTTTCTCAAGCTTACATTCTGTAACATCCTACACGTGGGATTTCATGCACATCAGCAGCTTTCTTCATTTTGTTTGTATTCATTTGTTTTGCAAGTTATCATAGAGTGGACAAGGAAGAAAAACAAACTTTGTTGTTTGTATGATTTAGTATTTTTGAAAGATTTTCTGCAATACATGTACTGATATTGAAAAATTACACAAGTGTCAATGTTACTGGTGGTTTACATGCACTAAGAGTTTCTGCAACTTTCCTTCTGTAGTTAAGAATGTAGGACTGACAACTTTAACACTGCTTGTATTTAACACAGGAACTCTCAACTATTTAGTATAATGGTCAGAAGTCAAGCTAGTTATTGGGAAGGTGACAAATTAAAAAAAAATGCTGAGAAACTACCTTTACTTCAACACCCAACACCATTGTGCAAAACCAGAAAAGTTTCCAACTGGCTAAACTTTGGGCAATACAGTTAGTGAACAAAGCCTATTATTTTTCCAAGTTTACATCACTCTCAAACTACTCTGCATCACTACCACATGATCTTTCCTTGTTTCTTCCTATATGAGCTCCTTTCTCAAGGTATGTGCTACCAACTTGAAAAATCCTGTTCTACAGGCATAAAAGTTGCTTAAAGCATTTTATAAATACATACAGACTATCTGTATTTGTATAACACTTATAAAATGGGAAAGCCTGCAATGGAAGGGACAAAGCAGATGGATGAGAGGACCTGCCAGATGTGGGCAAATACAGTGGTACCTCAAGTTTCGAACAGCTCCCAACAAATGTGAGCAAATACAGTGGTACCTCAAGTTTCGAACAGCTCCCAACTCTAACAATTAAGTAAGTGTATTATTCTAAGTCTAGGTAGTAGGTTGGTAGACATCAACTGCCCCAGGGAGGTACTACCGTCCTGCCAAGTGAGTGTAAAACAAAAGCCTGTAATTGTTTTACATGATGGTAGGATTGCTGGTGTCCATTTTTCTGTCTCATAAACATGCAAGGTTTCAGGTATGTCTTGCTACTTCTACTTACACTTAGGTCACACTACACATACATGTACGAGCATATATATACACACACCCCTCTGGGTTTTCTTCAATTTTCTTACTAGTTCTTGTTCTTGTTTATTTTTTCTTACCTCCATGGGGAAGTGGAAAAGAATTCTTCCTCCATAAGCCATGCGTGTTGTAAGAGGCGACTAGAATGCCAGGAGCAAGGGGCTAGTAACCCCTTCTCCTGTATATATTACTAAATGTAAAAGGAGAAGCTTTAATTTTTCCTTTTGGGCCACCCCGCCTCAGTGGGATACAGCCGGTGTGTTGAAAAAAGAAGATTTTTGTAAGTGCTTTAGTAAGTGTATTTTTGGGGGTCTGAAATGGACTAATCTAATTTACATTATTCCTTATGGGAACAAATTAGTTTGGTATCAGTACTTGAACTGCTTTCTGGAACGAATTATGTTCGTGACTCGATGTACCACTGTGCAACGATAAATGCTCTTTTGGTATCATTAAATAACCTAAACTAACCAGATACACACTTACAGACTTACAAAGGAAGGTATTGCAGTCTATAATTCCACTAAGATGTTATTACAAGTACTGTATAAATTATTAAAAATATGGAGGTCACCATATATACAGTTTACAGAGCATTTATATTTACGTTTTTTTGTGTGTACATTGTTTAAGGAATGATTAAAACTAATAAAACACTAATACAAAATTATACATATGAAAGGCAACTGTCACAATTTAAATACTGTATTACTCACCCTTAAGCTGCTCCCACATTTTTGTTTTCTGAAAGAAAAATATACAATTAATAAATTATTACTGTTTAACATATTTATAAATGGGAAGAGGTGTGGAATTAAAATATGCTGGATATGATACGAAGTGTAAGTTATCACAGTTCCCCTTTGCTAATAGCAGTTGTTTTGGGGGATTCTGAAGACAAGTTGCAAAGATTGGTGGATGAAGTTTGGGTGTGAAGAAGAGTGGATAGAGGCAAGTGGTCTTTATGATCTGACGTTCTGTTGGAGCATGAGCAAGGTAACAAGGGAAACCAGTTAGTCAGACTCGAGTCTTGGAAGTGAGAGGTACATGCCTTCACTCTCAAGAAGGATGAGGATGCTATACTTTGCAGGGTCATCTGAACCGTGATATCGGCATGCTTCTGGCAAGACAGTGATTTAACCCGTAAACGGTCCAAGCAGATCTACGTTCACGTGTAGTGCTACAAAAGTAAACCTACGTTTTTTTTTACATATTTTCAAATATAACAAAAAAAAAAGTAGATCAAAGTTTTTATACATTTTCAATTGTAAAAAAACAAAAAGAAGATCTACTTTTTTTACATACTTTCAAATGTTGAAAAAACGTATATATACGTTTGGACCGTTTACGGGTTAATGAATGATGGTGAAAATGTTTCTTTTCCAAGTCACTACCACAGTGGATGTATGAATGTAGAGAAAAGCAAGGTAACAAGGGCGAGAGTACAAAGTAAGTCTAGGCAAAAACAGATTGAATATTAGAGTGAAGAAAGTATGAAGTGGATGTATTTAAATATTTGGGAGCAAACATGTCAGCAGATGGGTTTACGAAAGATGAGGCGAACCACATAATAGATGTTAACTACACTAATGTATCTTACCTAGGTAGTAATGTGTTTCAGTTCCATGACTAAATGGACTAGATGCCAACATAGGGGCTATGATAATGAAATTAAGAGTGATATGTGAAATAACGTGATATACGTGTTAATGTTGAAGTTTTATAACTGTAGCGTAAACACGTCTCTGGCAAGACAGTGATGGAGTGAATGATAAGTTTTTCTTTTTTTGGGCCACCCTACCTTGGTGGGAAACGGCCGTGCTAAAAAAAATAATACGAAATAACTACATAATCACTTCACTGCACGTTTCTCATATATGAGCGCATCTCAATCAGTAACAACACAGGTGTCTGACACTAACTAATAACACAAAAGGTGTATGACATTAGCCAAAAATAGCTTTTCCAATAAGCTTACTCAATTTCTTTAACCAATCCCGGAAAAATCTGTTACACATTCCATTTGCATTAAGAGAATACACTCCCCGCATTGACAAATACACACATTATGCTATGTATAATAACAATGCAAGAACTTCCACTTGGTATCTTCATACATGGCATTGCACACTGACTCAACACCTAGACTTTCGAAAAAAAAAATTAAAACATTTGTTAGTGTACATGTTATAATAATTTTTTCCCCTCAGTTTGTTTACTATTTTATACATGAATAAATGGGTATTTTAAAGCGTTTCATTACCAAAGTTAAAATGTTAGTTTACCTTCAATACTCGCAACATCTTGCATACACTGGGTTCAACGGAATATCAACGTAGCTACAGTAGTAACTGAACATTATATACTCATGGATATAACAACATTTGACAACATATTTTCACCAAGATCAAAACTAAATACAAGACTAAACCAGGTTTAATCAGCGAGAAACTAAGCTCGGTTTTCCACTGGTTAAACTAAGAGATAAAGTGTATGAAGTGAAAAAGTCAGTGCGTGGAGGACAGTTTGACTGGTCATACAAAGTCTGGTTGGTTATACGCGTTACAGAGTCCAACTAAATAAAGAATTTATTAACACCTGAAAAAATGAATACATTAACCTGTAACTACTGTATGTGATTTACATGCAATACAAACTGTCTTGTTTCTGTATATTATCTAATGTTATGAAAATGTTCTGCTTCAGAATGCAGACTCAAAACATGTGACATTAAATATTGGCACGTATGTACAGAAAAACCACTATATTAAACAACTATTTCAATATTGTAAGAAAAATGACGAGACAACTAAAACCCCAGGAGCAAAGGGCTAGTAACCCCTTCTGTATGAATTACTAAATTTAAAAAGCAAAAACTTTAGTTTTACTTTTTAGGTCACCCTACCACGGTGAGATATGGCTAGTGTATTAAAAAAATTAATTGAATATTGTGTGTATTATATATTACGGTACATATCTAATAATGGGCTGCATTTAAATGCTATGTTAAATTATGTAGCAATACAAATAATTTAAATTTCTATCTACAATGCATACTAACCAAGATTTGTATCCTGTTCTAAAAGAATTTCTGTAATATAAATAGGTAAAAACTCCTTTAACATTTGTACTTCTATCAGCTGCATATATTTTTTTGTAAAACGCACTAAATGTGTACATTGTTACCTTTAAATGCTTCATGCCACTGCAGTGAATGTCCAGAGATTTCTTCGCATTCATCATTGCAAAACAAAGCTGAAAATTATGAGGAAACATTTTTATTATCAGTAACAGTCTGAACAACAAATATAATTTGTTAAAAGTGTGTAGTATTTCAAAAACAATTCTGAAAATTTTTTTAACAAGAATGCAATATTAGTTGCCAAATATTTGTGATATGCATGCTCAAAATTCATCTCTAGTTGAAACAAGACTTGACTATCAGAGACAGGAGCAAGATGAACCAAGTGAGTCATGACAATATTTGACACACAAAATTACAACAACAATAAAACTATAAACTTGTTCATCTCAAAAGGCAATGCTAAGTGATGTGACCAAAAGGCACCACTAGGGGCTGTGACCAACAGGTGCCACTAGGGGCTGTGACCAACAGGTGCCACTAGGGGCTGTGACCAACAGGTGCCACTAGGGGCTGTGTGACCAACAGGTGCCACTAGGGGGTGTGTGACCAACAGGTGCCACTAGGGGCTGTGTGACCAACAGGTGCCACTAGGGGCTGTGTGACCAACAGGTGCCACTAGGGGCTGTGTGACCAACAGGTGCCACTAGGGGCTGTGACCAACAGGTGCCACTAGGGGCTGTGTGACCAACAGGTGCCACTAGGGGCTGTGTGACCAACAGGTGCCACTAGGGGCTGTGTGACCAACAGGTGCCACTAGGGGCTGTGTGAATAACAGATGCCACTAGGGGGTGCGTGACCAACAGGTGCCACTAGGGGATGCGTGACCAACAGGTGCCACTAGGGGCTGCGTGACCAACAGGTGCCACTAGGGGGTGTGTGACCAACAGGTGCCACTAGGGGCTGTGTGACCAACAGGTGCCACTAGGGGCTGCGTGACCAACAGGTGCCACTAGGGGCTGCGTGACCAACAGGTGCCACTAGGGGCTGTGTGACCAACAGGTGCCACTAGGGGCTGTGTGACCAACAGGTGCCACTAGGGGCTGTGTGACCAGATGCCACTAGGGGCTGTGTGACCAACAGGCACCACTAGGGGAATATGTGACCAACAGGCACCACTAGGGGAATGTGACCAACAGGCACCACTAGGGGAATGTGTGACCAACAGGCACCACTAGGGGAATGTGTGACCAACAGGCACCACTAGGGGAATGTGTGACCAACAGGCACCACTAGGGGAATGTGTGACCAACAGGCACCACTAGGGAAATGTGACACCAACAGGCACCACTAGGGGAATGTGTGACCAACAGGCACCACTAGGGGAATGTGTGACCAACAGGCACCACTAGGGGAATGTGTGACCAACAGGCACCACTAGGGGGAATGTGTGACCAACAGGCACCACTAGGGGTTGTGTGACCAACAGGCACCACTAGGGGATGTAACCAACAGGCACCACTAGGGGAATGCGTGACCAACAGGCACCACTAGGGGAATGCGTGACCAACAGGCACCACTAGGGGAATGCGTGACCAGCAGGCACCACTAGGGGAATGCGTGACCAGCAGGCACCACTAGGGGAATGCGTGACCAGCAGGCACCACTAGGAGAATGCGTGACCAACAGGCACCACTAGGAGAATGCGTGACCAACAGGCACCACTAGGGGAATGCGTGACCAACAGGCACCACTAGGAGAATGCGTGACCAACAGGCACCACTAGGAGAATGCGTGACCAACAGGCACCACTAGGAGAATGCGTGACCAACAGGCACCACTAGGAGAATGTGTGACCAACAGGCACCACTAGGAGAATGTGTGACCAACAGGCACCACTAGGAGAATGTGTGACCAACAGGCACCACTAGGAGAATGTGTGACCAACAGGCACCACTAGGAGAATGTGTGACCAACAGGCACCACTAGGAGAATGTGTGACCAACAGGCACCACTAGGAGAATGTGTGACCAACAGGCACCACTAGGAGAATGTGTGACCAACAGGCACCACTAGGAGAATGTGTGACCAACAGGCACCACTAGGAGAATGTGTGACCAACAGGCACCACTAGGAGAATGTGTGACCAACAGGCACCACTAGGAGAATGTGTGACCAACAGGCACCACTAGGAGAATGTGTGACCAACAGGCACCACTAGGAGAATGTGTGACCAACAGGCACCACTAGGAGAATGTGTGACCAACAGGCACCACTAGGAGAATGTGTGACCAACAGGCACCACTAGGAGAATGTGTGACCAACAGGCACCACTAGGAGAATGTGTGACCAACAGGCACCACTAGGAGAATGTGTGACCAACAGGCACCACTAGGAGAATGTGTGACCAACAGGCACCACTAGGAGAATGTGTGACCAACAGGCACCACTAGGAGAATGTGTGACCAACAGGCACCACTAGGAGAATGTGTGACCAACAGGCACCACTAGGAGAATGTGTGACCAACAGGCACCACTAGGAGAATGTGTGACCAACAGGCACCACTAGGAGAATGTGTGACCAACAGGCACCACTAGGAGAATGTGTGACCAACAGGCACCACTAGGAGAATGTGTGACCAACAGGCACCACTAGGAGAATGTGTGACCAACAGGCACCACTAGGGGAATGTGTGACCAACAGGCACCACTAGGGGAATGTGTGACCAACAGGCACCACTAGGGGAATGTGTGACCAACAGGCACCACTAGGGGAATGTGTGACCAACAGGCACCACTAGGGGAATGTGTGACCAACAGGCACCACTAGGAGAATGTGTGACCAACAGGCACCACTAGGAGAATGTGTGACCAACAGGCACCACTAGGAGAATGTGTGACCAACAGGCACCACTAGGAGAATGTGTGACCAACAGGCACCACTAGGAGAATGTGTGACCAACAGGCACCACTAGGAGAATGTGTGACCAACAGGCACCACTAGGGGAATGTGTGACCAACAGGCACCACTAGGGGAATGTGTGACCAACAGGCACCACTAGGGGAATGTGTGACCAACAGGCACCACTAGGAGAATGTGTGACCAACAGGCACCACTAGGAGAATGTGTGACCAACAGGCACCACTAGGAGAATGTGTGACCAACAGGCACCACTAGGAGAATGTGTGACCAACAGGCACCACTAGGAGAATGTGTGACCAACAGGCACCACTAGGAGAATGTGTGACCAACAGGCACCACTAGGAGAATGTGTGACCAACAGGCACCACTAGGAGAATGTGTGACCAACAGGCACCACTAGGAGAATGTGTGACCAACAGGCACCACTAGGAGAATGTGTGACCAACAGGCACCACTAGGAGAATGTGTGACCAACAGGCACCACTAGGAGAATGTGTGACCAACAGGCACCACTAGGAGAATGTGTGACCAACAGGCACCACTAGGAGAATGTGTGACCAACAGGCACCACTAGGAGAATGTGTGACCAACAGGCACCACTAGGAGAATGTGTGACCAACAGGCACCACTAGGAGAATGTGTGACCAACAGGCACCACTAGGAGAATGTGTGACCAACAGGCACCACTAGGAGAATGTGTGACCAACAGGCACCACTAGGAGAATGTGTGACCAACAGGCACCACTAGGAGAATGTGTGACCAACAGGCACCACTAGGAGAATGTGTGACCAACAGGCACCACTAGGAGAATGTGTGACCAACAGGCACCACTAGGAGAATGTGTGACCAACAGGCACCACTAGGAGAATGTGTGACCAACAGGCACCACTAGGAGAATGTGTGACCAACAGGCACCACTAGGAGAATGTGTGACCAACAGGCACCACTAGGAGAATGTGTGACCAACAGGCACCACTAGGAGAATGTGTGACCAACAGGCACCACTAGGAGAATGTGTGACCAACAGGCACCACTAGGAGAATGTGTGACCAACAGGCACCACTAGGAGAATGTGTGACCAACAGGCACCACTAGGAGAATGTGTGACCAACAGGCACCACTAGGAGAATGTGTGACCAACAGGCACCACTAGGAGAATGTGTGACCAACAGGCACCACTAGGAGAATGTGTGACCAACAGGCACCACTAGGAGAATGTGTGACCAACAGGCACCACTAGGAGAATGTGTGACCAACAGGCACCACTAGGAGAATGTGTGACCAACAGGCACCACTAGGAGAATGTGTGACCAACAGGCACCACTAGGAGAATGTGTGACCAACAGGCACCACTAGGAGAATGTGTGACCAACAGGCACCACTAGGAGAATGTGTGACCAACAGGCACCACTAGGAGAATGTGTGACCAACAGGCACCACTAGGAGAATGTGTGACCAACAGGCACCACTAGGAGAATGTGTGACCAACAGGCACCACTAGGAGAATGTGTGACCAACAGGCACCACTAGGAGAATGTGTGACCAACAGGCCCCACTAGGAGAATGTGTGACCAACAGGCACCACTAGGAGAATGTGTGACCAACAGGCACCACTAGGAGAATGTGTGACCAACAGGCACCACTAGGAGAATGTGTGACCAACAGACACCACTAGGAGAATGTGTGACCAACAGGCACCACTAGGAGAATGTGTGACCAACAGGCACCACTAGGAGAATGTGTGACCAACAGGCACCACTAGGAGAATGTGTGACCAACAGGCACCACTAGGAGAATGTGTGACCAACAGGCACCACTAGGAGAATGTGTGACCAACAGGCACCACTAGGAGAATGTGTGACCAACAGGCACCACTAGGGGCTATGATCAACGCACTTGAGATTTTTTTTTTCTAACCACATTAAAGCAATATATTTTATTTCTCAATTCAATAATTCTGCTTTACAATTACTACAGTAATATCTTTCATTTGGAAATACACATGCTTGGGGTAGCTCAAGTTACAAGAACATTTCTTAGGTAAGACACATATGCAACAGTTAGGTATCTTTATTATGAAACGTTTCGCCTACACAGTAGGCTTCTTCAGTCAAGTACAGAAAAGTTGACTGAAGAAGCCTACTGTGTAGGCGAAACATTTCATAATAAAGATACCTAACTGTTGCATATGTGTCTTACCTAACAACCTGTCGGTATTTTATACCATTTTAATGTTCAAGAACATTTCTCAACAGAAACTGACTGCCTCTCAGTGAAAACATACCTCCATCTGATTTTTGAAGCAGAGATATTTCAATAAATTTTTTCTTATTTGGAAAAAAATCCAAATCAGATTTTTAGTTAAAATTAGCAATTTACATTCATGCTACCATTTAATTTTTTTTTTTTTGACAAAATAGGTTCTCAGAAGCATCTATGAACATGCTCATGTTATTTTATTCCTTTTGGCAAGCTCACACTCCAACAGCTCGTCAGGTCCCAAAAACCATTCATCACCCTTCACTCCCATCTAACACGCTCATGCACGCTTGCTGGAAGTCCAAGCCCCTCGCCCACAAAACCTCCTTTACCCCCTCTCTCCAACCTTTCCGAGGACGACCCCTACCCCGCCTTCCTTCCCCTACAGATTTATACACTCTCCATGTCATTCTACTTTGAACCATTCTCCCAAAATAACCAAACCACCTCAACAACCCCTCTGACTAATACATACTTTTATTAACTCCACACCTTCTCCTAATTTCCACACTCTGAATTCTCTACATATTTACACCACACATTGCACTTAGACAGGACATCTCCATTGCTTCCAACTGCCTCCTCTCTGCAGCATTTACAACCCAAGCTTCAAGTATAGTGTTGGTACCACTATACTTTCATACATTCCCTTCTTTGTGTCCATAGATAACATTTTTTGTCTCCACATATACCTCAACACACCACTCACCTTTTTTTCCTTCATCAATTCTGTGGTTAACGTCATCCTTCATAAACCCATCCGCTGACACGTCAACTCCCAAATATCTGAAAAACATCCACTTCTTCCATACTCCCTCTCTCCAATGTGATATCTAATTTTTCTTTATCTAAATCATTTGATACCTTCATCACCTTACTCATATCTATGTTCACTTTCAACTCTCTACCTTTACACACCCTCCCAAACTCGTCCATTAACCTTTGCAACTTTTCTTTAGAATTTCCCATAAGCACAGTATCATCAGCACAATACATAATACATACATATCTCCACATAAATCACAGTGGGTCCTAATTAGACCCCATATGATATACACTTGTACTGAGGGAACATCTCAGCTCATATAAGCAAACCATGTTCAAAATTAAGTGTTCTTGATACATAAACAGTTCTCAGTATTCCGGCAGTCACAGCAAGGTTCCATCTAATTTTTCCACATGCCATAGGCACAATTAAAGAAAACCATATTGACATTTGTGGTCTGCAACTTTCCAATGTTCCATCAGAAATATTGGCTGCATAAAGGTAGAAGTTTTCAGAGGAAACTGGACCATTACCTGTTCAAAAATATGTTATCAGTTGGGTTGTGATGGTTATACAAACCTACAGGCTGCTAGCAGCAACAGCCTGGTAGACCAGGAAACCAGCAAAAGTCTGGCCAAAAGAACAATTATGAATATAAATGTACACAATTTTTATTTGGATTTTTATATCATCTAGAGAGCCCAGCATAAGAACTAAATATAAAGGTGGGCTGAGTAATAGATGAAGCTCCCCACTTATCAGTATATGTACATTAATTCCAGGAATTACAAAGGTGGCAGGTTGGTCCTCACTACTCTATGTAATTTTTAATTTTCACAATACAATAAGATCAAAATGCAGTAAGATCCAGACATAGTAGGATTCTCATTTTGCACACAAGCGAGGGTAAATCTGTGTTGTACTTACTTTAAGAGCTGCCTTACCTCACAGTAGTATTCCACTCTTTCAGGATGATCCTTAACAGGTTTTACTTGCACAAATGTACCATATTGCTCCGCTAGGGAAATAAATTTACAGTATGTATACACAAATATACAAATGGATATCAAACTAATACATGTAAGAATAAATAAATATACAATTACAAATACAAGTAGTGCTCAATTAATAAAGAACTTCCTAATTTTTTTTAATAAAGCAAGTCACTAACTCGTACATTTCAGTTACTTTTTTTATGTACCTCAAACATAACAAAAAACAAAAATTAACCAGTATTTTAACACCTTCCATTTCCCACCAAAGCAGGGTGACCAAAAGAAGAAAATCACATTCACCATCACACAATCTAGGCGGCTCTCTGGAACAGCTTAGCCATCACAATGAAAATGATCCACCTAAACACATTCCCATTTATCATTCAGAGTAATGTTTTTTCCCCTGTCCAGAACTGAAGTCTGATTAACTAGTTTCCTTCATCCCCACCTACACTTCAACAGAAGCATGCCAAATCCCAAAAACCATTTTCTCCAGTAACTCTGATTTAATACACTCTTATATGCATGCTGGATGTTCAAGCCACTACCTCTCAATGCCTCCTTTATACCTTCCAATTCAAATAGGTAATTACAGATTTATACACCTTAATGGTCAACTTATCCTGTTCCCTCTTTTGTAAACAGCTAAACGTATTAAAGACCCCTCCTCCATCTCCGAATTAGACCCTTCATACTACTACAACACAATCTTTTATTTTCTGTACTCATTAGTCTACATATTTACACCATACTTGTCTGATCAATATCTCCACTACCTACTCTCTCCTCTCTGCTGCAGCATATACTAACCATGTCATCCATACATAAGTGTTGGCATCAATGATGTACTCCTTTTTTCTTTATCAGACACTCTAACTTTTTCTTTCCACAGATGCCTCAACACTCCAGCTACTTTCTTTCCTAATCGGTTGTATGATTCAACATGTATTAACAGACCCATCTAGTACAAAGTATCTTAATACATTCACTTTCTTCATAGCACCTCCCTCAAGTCTATGGTCAATCTTTCATTTTGTAGACTTTATCTTAGTCTCCTCACCTTGCTATTTCTGAAGTGTGTTCGCACACAACACAAAACACAACACAACACATGTTCCAAGTGTTGCTTATAGAGTATAAGACATTTTATAAAACTATTATAAGAAGAGTATTTGAAATTAAAGTATTTACTTTAAATGCTTAAATTTAATTCTTTAAATTGTAATCAGTCTTTAACTTTACAGAAAATTGAGGAAATTTGTTAGGATGCCTAAATGAGCACTGAGTGCATTTGTCAAATGTATGCTACATACAATACAAATATTTTCCTTACCCAATCTCTTGTTTTCCTCAATAAACCAAGATATGTCTCCCTGATCTTCTTCCACAACGTCATTCCAATTATTCAGTTGCCTGGGACCGTACACATCATCATTATTGTGCCAGTTTCTTGTACTGAAATGACTTCCATCTTCCTTGAATCTTTTGTTGTCATGACTTGCTGCAGATGCATCGTGGGTCATTCCTGCCGAAGATCTTTCTCTTCTATTCCCTAATATGATATCAACATGGTTAATATTGTACGTAGAAAACGATGTCAAATATGGCACCAGCAAACCACCATGAAAAGCCTGCATAAGGTATCGAAAATTTTCCTTATGAAGGTTTTTCTCTTAGCTTTGCAGTGGAACCAAAAATACTGTACTGATCCAATGCAGCCAAGACGAGAGTACCAAATCCTTTCCAGCTTATGACTATGAACACAGTGTGTTTTCAATTGCATCGAGTTTGGAAGCACTCTGTGTTCATAGTACAGTATTTATTCATAAAAAAAAAAATGATGTTTTCAATCCGAAATACGGTACATGAAGACGTTACCATAAATTCCAAACATTTAAATGATTGCACATGGAGATTTTCAAAATGCGGGAATCTTTGCCAAACAAATGATCTTCCACAAGATAAAACAGCAAAACACCATTACTTCACTATTATATTTCCACAATAGTAGTACATGTCATACAGTACTGGGAGAAATAGGAGGTATTCAAGTTTGATCCAGGAAAGGAGAGCAGCAGCTCTAATCCCTCAGACTAAGAGACCTTTACCAGCATCAAGGCACTGTCTCCCCTCCCTCCTCTTCCCTTTTAGAGGAATCATTGCTTTATTATTCCTCAACCTTGGCTGCCAAACAGACATTAACCATTGTTAAGTCATAGAGAGGCAAGACTGGTCACATTTCAAAGTTACCCTTAAAATGACTATGGTTCACATCACCTGCATCAGCAGCTATTACACACATTGTGATTCTAGACACCTTACATGTAGAACAGAATCCCATGATAAAATACTACTTCATTCAGATGAAATAAAACTGTTTAAAAAATCCAAAACAAGGTAAAAAAATCAACTATTGTATACCTTATAGCTCTCCTTTTCCAAGAAATACTAATATTGAAGGAAACAAGAACCCTGTGACAAGGTAAATACAGAAAATAACTGAGGTGCTGGCTATGGGTATTCCTTTACATCATGTTGTCTACCAACAGTGACTGAACTCACCCTTAGTCTTCATGCCTATTAACTCCTCTTTTCTATCTTATTCCATCATGACCCTCCTCTAAGGAGCAGAAACTCCTTTCTCACTTACAAGCTATGATCAACGATAAGAGAGCCCTGCCTTAGTGTACATCTGCCATACATGCCTGCCTGATTAAGACTGCTTGGCCTATGGCCAGTCGAGCAGTGTTCGAATGGGAGTCACGTGATGCTAGTGTGACGGACAGGAACCCACAGGGATGACACATATGAAGGAATATATATTACTGACAATGGAACACTACTGTAATCCAAAAATTTATGGAGAGAGAGCTGCATTGGTGGATGTGGAGAGTTGACATGTTTGCTAATGAAAACAAAACAAGGCTCAGACAGGATGGGGCTGTGATGTGCAGACATGGGAGCCACATCAACAATAACACCTTAAAATGTCACTTGTTTTGGCTACATTAGGTACTCTTATTCCCCAAAACACTAAACTTGTAAATTATTGTACTGCATTATTATTTCTACATTATATGAAATACAAGAAGTTGGATAATCTCTCATATTTTCCTTTCACAAGAATTTTTTTTTTAATTAGTCACGGCAGATTTTAACAAAAAATATTGAACAGCTGTAACTGGAGAATTTAGATTACCCAGTACTACCAATTTGTAGGAGTTTGTGAATATGCAAGAAGATTGAAACTACTATATACTGAGTAACAACTTTCTACTTATTCAGTACAGAAATACTGTATCCCTATTTCTTCATTAATAACATGAACATTTTTAACCCTTTCAGGGTCCATGGCCAAAATCTGAAGTGGTGCCCCCAGTGTCCAAGAATTTAAAAAAAAAAAAAATTATTATTTTTTCTTATGAAATGGTAGAGAATCTTTTTGTGAAGGTAATAAAATAAAAAGTACGAAATTTGATGGAAAATTGACGAAATTATGCTCTCACGAATTTTGATGTGTCAGTGATATTTACGAATCGGCGATTTTGCCGACTGACTCCCATTTTAGGCCAATTACATTATTCCAGTCAACCAAATTCTTAGCTATTTCACTAGTATTACTTCTATTCAACCGATTGAGCACAAGAAATCGCCAAGTCAACTGTTTCAACTACAAAATAAAGTGATCGGAAATTGGTAATTTGGCCAATTTAACACAAAGTTCAAAATATTCCAATTTCAAAACAGGGCCCAGAATAAACAATGTAGGCATTCCTGGCACTAAACTAGCATTTCTTCTGTTCATTAGTTACATTTTGAGGCTTTACAAATAAATTCCATTTTGATTTTTTATTCACAATGAATTTTTATTCACCAAAAAATGGAAGACTTACTGTTATGCAATATTGTAATAATTGTATAAATATCATCACCACATTTGTGAATGTATATTAGACCCACCAGCTGGCATGTATTAGACGTGTGAGGTCGTTTGTTTACTCTAGAACATCGGCAAAAATTTAATATTTCCGCTACTTTGAGCTCAGTTTCAAGCCATTTCCGGTACTAAAACCAATCAAAATCATCTCTATTTCTGTAGTATGTCTTCCATTCTATCAAATGAGACCAAAAAATCGCAAATACAACTATAAAAAACATACGAAAAAACACTGCAAGGTCGCTGTGTACCACATAAATGCATTCTCTCATATCTAGGCCCAAATTTACCACTCACAGTTTATCAGAGTGAGCTGAGCTCATGGCATAGATCTACGGTTTGGACCCTGAACGTAAAGCCGGAGTTCTACGGGATGGACCCTGAAAGGGTTAATAATTCATGCCACTGGGTAATGCAATACCTAAAACATAAAAAAGTATCTTTATCATTAATTTATAAATATTGAATATGCAATTTAAATAGCTGGGCTAATACAAGTGCTCACTCTGTGGAAAGGCAGTAGTGTTGCCATCTGTAGTTTAGTAGATTCATAATATTCTTGGAATTAAGAAACAGGGAAGGGGGATTAATGGAGAGTTAATAGTTTCTATTCCTAAAATATTTCCTTTTCAATTTTAGGAAGACTAGTCCAATACTGGGGAGTGAAGGTGATCATTCCCAGAACCAGTAACAGATACAGTATTTTATTTCAAGGAAAAAATATAGGCCTGCATACAAACAATAAGGCATCTAAACTAATGGACAATTTTAAAGCACTCAGGCTGTATTCTCTGTTATATACAGTAGTCAAAATCTCATTTTATACAGTAGACTGAAAATACTGCACTTGAATATCAGATCCTAATGATAGATAATGGGTAGAGTATCATGATAGTTTGAATAAAACATTATCAGTTTGCTACTCATATGCCAACATTGTAATTTGATATAATTACCAACTAGTTTACTGTAACATTATAGAAATCATCAAAATGGAATGACAATAATTCAAGCCAAATAAATCTTGATGCACAATCCATATCCATAATTTGCTCAGTCTAGGCCACTACAGGGCTGACAATAAACTTCCATGAGGTAGGAGCATTAAGTTTCAATCCAAGGAAAGGCAAGAATGAAATTAGTGAAGTAGTTCCAGCTCCCAGGATAAAGTGTCCTGTAGCAACAACACAGTGCTGAGTTAAGCCGTAAAAATATGCTAAACTTTTTAAAACTTTTAGAGAACTAATGATTTAAATGAGCACTAAGTTGATATTGTACAAGTATATAAGATCATTTGCCTAATTAATTCGTTGATACACAGATCATGTAGGTGGTTGGCTGCCTGCTAACCACCACCAGCCTCACTTTATTAGACATGTACAAACAGGAAAACTATCAAATCTGCAAATAATGAATATACATCTCAAAAATCTTGGATATTATTCTAACTCCACAAGACTTTGAAGAGGCAATTAATGACATGCCCATGCACTCTGCCCCAGGCCCAGACTCATGGAACTCAGTATTCATCAAGAATTGCAAGAAGCCCCTATCATGTGTCTTCAGTGTTTTATGGAGAGGGAGCATGGACACGGGGTCATCCCCCACACACTAAAAACATCAGACATAGCCCCACTGCACAAAGGTGGCAGTAAAGCAACTGCAAAGAACTACAGACCGACAGCACTAACATCCCATATCAGAAAAATCTTTCAGAGGGTTCTAAGGAGCAAGATCGCCAACCACCTAGATACCCATCAATCACACAACCCAGGGTAACACGGGTTTAGAGCAGGTCGCTCCTGCCTGTCCCAGCTACTGGACCACTATGGCAAGGTCCTGGATGCTGTAAAGGATAAACAAAATACAAATGTAGTATACACAGACTTTGCAAAAGCTTTCAACAAGTGTGACCATGGTGTAATAGCACACAAAATGCATGATAAAGAAATAACGGGAAAAGTTGGTAGATGGATCTACAATTTCCTGACAAATAGAACACAGAGTAATAGTAAGCAGAGTAAAGTCCCAGGCAGCCACAGTAAAAAGCTCTGTTCCACAAGGCACAGTACTCGCTCCCATTCTATTTCTCATCCTCGTTTCTGACAGACAGATGTAAGCCATAGCTCCGTGTCTTCCTTTGCGATGACACCCAGATTACCATGGCAGTGACCTCCATCGAAGACACCATGAGACTCCAAGCGGACATTAACCAAATCTCCGAATGGGCCACTCAAAACAATATGAGGTTCAATGAGGAAAAATTTCAACTACTCAGATATGGAAAACTTGAGGAAATTAAAACTGTATCAGGGTATACAACAAATTCTAACAATACAATAGAGCAAAAAATTAATGTGAAAGACCTGGGAGTGATAATGTCAGTGGATCTCGCCTTCTAAGACCACAATGTATCTACCTCATCTGCTAGGAAAATGATAGGATGGAAATTGAGAACCTTCAAAACTAGGGATGCCAAGCCCATGATGAATCTCTTCAAATCGCTTGTGCTCTCTAGGCTGGAATACTGCTGTACACTAATGGCCTCCTTCAAGGCTGGTGACATTGCAGACCTGGAGAGTGTACAAAGAACTTTCACGGCACACACAAATATGATAAGGCACCTAAACTACTGGGAATGGCTGAAAGTCTTTGATCCGTATTCCCTCGAATGCATGCGAGAGAGATACATGATAATATACACTTGGAAGGTCCTGGAGGGATTGGCACCAAACCTGCACACAAAAATCACTCCCTATGAAAGCAAAAGACTCGGCAGGAGATGCAACATTCCCACGATGAAAAGCAGGGGCGCCATGAGTACACAGAACACAATAAGTATCCGGGGCCCAAGACTGTTCAACTGCCTCCCAGCATACATAAAGGGGATTATCAACAGACCCCTGGCTGTCTTCAAGAAGGCACTGAACAGGCACCTAAAGTCAGTACCTGACCAACCGGGCTGTGGTTCGTACGTCAGCTTGCGTGTGGCCAGCAGTAACAGCCTGGTTGATCAGACCCTGATCCACTATGAGGCCTGGTCTCAGACTGGGCCACGTGCGCATTGACCCCCGAAACTCTCTCCAGGTAAACTCCAGGTATGATTAAATATTGATAAAATCTTTTTCATACAACTCTCACAAAAGTATTTCTTTTACCCAGGTATTATAATAATCCACTATTTTCAGGAGTGTGAAAAACATCACAGAAAGACAAGTTGTTTACAATAGACTTGTCATTGTGTGGCGTTTCTCTTCATATCTTCATGTGCTGCCCTTGATGTACAGTTGACCGTTAAGACAGTACGTAGTTACGTCCTTGAAAACGGCATCTCATCACATATTGTATACAATGAACTGTAATAAATATATATATATACTACATACATTAGCTCACATGGAAAAAATAGGTTTACATTTCTTTAACCTTCCCCAGGAGACAAAACCAAATCTTTTTGGAAATCTTTGTAATTTTTCAAAAATGATCAAGTTTTCTATTCATTGTAGCTGCCATTGCGTGTTGATATAGAAATGTGTGGAAAGGGTCGATATGACCCTGTACAATACCTAGGCATACATGTGACGGGCAGTTCCACAGCTATTACCTGCCACAACTGTCACCTGCCTCCTCCAAAACCACTATCACCTGCAAACATCAGTTAAAGTACCATACATTACCAGCAAAGACAAGTTTGTTTTACTAAATAAATATACCCAGAGTAATATCCACCATAATATGAAAGCAAGCTATCCAAGTAGACATGAAAATTATAAAATCCTGAGAAAAGCTTCAAGCTCTGGACATATTCGGTTATTGTTGGTTTGAGGGTTGTGATATCCCATCTCACTGATGTGAAATTAATTACCAGAATGCTTTTGAAAATACAAAATATTTAGTACAATAATCTCTCACATATTATAATATACAGTGGTACCTTGACTTACGAGTGCCCCAACTTACGAGTTTTCTGAGTTGCAAGCCATCACTTGGTCAATTTTTTGCTTTGAGTTGCGAGCCAAAGTCCGAATTACAAGCGAGCTTCAGATATGCCACCACTCGCAGGAGATACCAAGGAAATATACAAAAACCTTGATAATAACCAATATGTAACATCCTTAACATCCTTTCAATTCTGATACCACTGGTAATGTCATCCTGCCAGAATGTTCCATAACATATGCCCTAAGTAAAGAGAAACAATTTTGGAACGTGTAATACATGTTTGGCAGGCTGGCTGGTTAGGTGGCCAGCTGGCTGGGTGGCCAATTTGCTTTCGCTGTCTATCTCCTTCTGTCTCACCCCCTCTTTTTTTTTATACACAGTGTTTGACAAGGTTAGGGTAAGGATCCCTAGCTTTATTGACAAGCTATTTACAGGTTAAGGATTCCTAACTTTATTGACAAGCTAAGAGCTGTTACTCACATCAGCTCATTTGAAAGCATTTTTATTGTTATGAGACATACAAGTAGGGAACAGGATGAAGTTGGAGCCATCTGTGGGCCAGCATTTTCACTTGATCAACCGACTATCTCGTTGACATCATAATGCTGTACGAATGTGTTCCATATTTGAGTTATCCTGGGGATAAATGATCTCGGATGAAATGATGTTCTGGAGAAGGGCAGAGCCAGAGTGAAGTTGCTGCTTTCTGCCCGTCTGGTGGTACAGAAGCTTGTTTTACGCTGTCCTCGAAGTGGATCCATGGCATTGCACATAACAGTAAGGCCACCCATATCCTTCCTGTGTTGAAGGCTCTGCTGAAATGACAGATCTATCCAGGATGGGTCCAGGTGACAGATAAGATGTCTTGCTCTGTTCTCTACTGTCAAGCAGTCGTAGATGAGAGGGGGGGGTGGAGGCAAACCAAGAAAGCGGAGCATACTCAAGGTGTGAGCGTACCTGCGCCTCATACAGAATCTTGCAACCCCTACTTGTCAAGCAGATGCGAGATTACGCGAAGTGCTGTAAGCTTCCTGGCTGCCTTGTTTGCAAGATTTAGAACATGGTTCTTCATGGTCGGTTTGGAGTCAAATTTCACCCCAAGGATATCAACTTCTTCCCCAGGTACCAACACCCTCCCTTTCATCCTTACTACTGCACCGGCATTACCATCATGGTGCCTAGAGACCATCATTTGTGCTTTCTCAGGTGCAAATGTTACTTTCCATCTATTTCCCCAAGCTGATATAGCTCTTAGCTGGTGATTGATGTAGCTTAGAGCAGCTGGCATTTCTTCTCTTGGGTAAGTGAATGTCAGTGTACAGTCTTCTGCATATGCATGGGATTTTGGGATGAGATGAAGGTCATTGAAGTAGACATTCTATAACAATGGTCCCAGCATGCTTCCTTGTGGAATAATAGCATGTCTTGCTGATTCCGTTCCATTGAGAACTACCCTTAGAGATCTACCATGAAGGTTATCACTGAGGAGACATAGCACAGAGCCTGCAATTCTCAGAGCTTGCAGTTTTGCTGAGAGGCCCTGGTGCCACACCCGGTCAAAAGCACCGGCAATGTCCAGTGCTACCACACAGCTCTGCTAACCCAAAAAATCCAAACAAAGTGCTATACTATACTTGTAGATATAAGGCATAATAAGCATGATTAGCAAGTAATACACATTTTCACCTGATCAGGAATCAGACATGACGACTCTGCATCATGTGTAATACTGTTGGTTCATGAGCTATATCTCTCTCTCTCTCTCTCTCTCTATATATATATATTTATATATATGTATATATTATATATTTATATATATGTATATATTATATATATATATGTATATATTATATATATATATATATTTTTATTTATTATCACACCGGCCGATTCCCACCAAGGCAGGGTGGCCCGAAAAAGAAAAACTTTCACCATCATTCACTCCATCACTGTCTTGCCAGAAGGGTGCTTTACACTACAGTTTTTAAACTGCAACATTAACACCCCTCCTTCAGAGTGCAGGCACTGTACTTCCCATCTCCAGGACTCAAGTCCGGCCTGCCGGTTTCCCTGAATCCCTTCATAAATGTTACTTTGCTCACACTCCAACAGCACGTCAAGTATTAAAAACCATTTGTCTCCATTCACTCCTATCAAACACGCTCACGCATGCCTGCTGGAAGTCCAAGCCCCTCGCACACAAAACCTCCTTTACCCCCTCCCTCCAACCCTTCCTAGGCCGACCCCTACCCCGCCTTCCTTCCACTACAGACTGATACACTCTTGAAGTCATTCTGTTTCGCTCCATTCTCTCTACATGTCCGAACCACCTCAACAACCCTTCCTCAGCCCTCTGGACAACAGTTTTGGTAATCCCGCACCTCCTCCTAACTTCCAAACTACGAATTCTCTGCATTATATTCACACCACACATTGCCCTCAGACATGACATCTCCACTGCCTCCAGCCTTCTCCTCGCTGCAACATTCATCACCCACGCTTCACACCCATATAAGAGCGTTGGTAAAACTATACTCTCATATATATATATATATATATATATATATATATATATATTTTTTTCTCTCAACAAGTCGGTCGTCTCCCACCGAGGCAGGGTGACCCAAAAAAAAAGAAAGAAAATCCCCAAAAAGAAAATACTTTCATCATCATTCAACACTTTCACCACACTCACACATTATCACTGTTTTTGCAGAGGTGCTCAGAATACAACAGTTTAGAAGCATATACGTATAAAGATACACAACATATATATATATATATATATATATATATATCTATATATATATATATATATATCTATATCTATATATGCAATAAGATCACAGTAAACAGGTGATTTCAGAATATGCAAAACAACCACTCTGAAAGAATAGAGAAATTCCAAGCGCTTTCGTGACTACTCACATTATCAAGGAACTATGAAAGTAAAGCATCCAAGGAAGCTATTTAAGGGGTCTGGTCGGCACCTCACTATCAGATCCCACAACAGTTTAAACACGTGACGCGCGGCGAGCCAACTTGGAAAGGTCCTTGGCACAACTCACCCCACAAACTATTCTACCCAAGAAATAAGAAATTTTAAAGATTATTTGTCCAGTGTATTATTAAATTCTTCCCAAATTCTATTAATTATAAATGGATCTAATTTATATAAACCAAAGGAAATATTCATATTATTGTCAAAACTGCTTTTTATGAAACAAGATTCAATTATATTCCTGTCGACCATGGACTTGCTTGATACTACTTTCTCAACTTTTTGAAAATCAATTGGATGGTTAAAATCTCTTACATGAATAAATAGAGCATTGGAATCTTGTCCAGTTCTAATGCTATATTTACGTTGTTTTAATCTTAGTTCGAGATTTTTACCAGTTTGACCGTAATAAACTTTATCGCAAATTTTACAAGGAATCTTATAGACACATCCATCAGCATTTTGGGGGGAATTCTTTATCAAAAGTTTTTTTACTGTATCGAGAATTTTGAATACAACTTTAATATTAAAAGTCTTAAGAAGAGAAGGCATATCAACCAAGTTTTCATGGTAAGGGAGAACCAACATATTTTTATTTGAATAAGGCTGGTTGTCCCTTTTTGGATTGTAAAAAGTATTTCTGGCAACTTTAAAAGATTTATCAATTACATTTCTTGGGTATTTTAAATCATTACCTATTTCATAAATTTTGGATATTTCCTATATCTATCTATATATATATATATATATATATATATATAGTTTTAAAAATGCAGTATTAGAATGTGGGGCAGAAGTTTGTGGTTATAGGAGGGTGGGGGCAGGAGGAAAGAGGAGTGATTGGTGGAATGATGAAGTAAAGGGTGTGATAAAAGAGAAAAAGGTAGCTTATGAGAGGTTTTTACAAAGCAGAAGTGTTATAAGAAGAGCAGAGTATATGGAGAGTAAAAGAAAGGTAAAGAGAGTGGTGAGAGAGTGCAAAAGGAGAGCAGATGATAGAGTGGGAGAGGCACTGTCAAGAAATTTTAATGAAAATAAGAAAAAATTTTGGAGTGAGTTAAACAAGTTAAGAAAGCCTAGGGAAAATATGGATTTGTCAGTTAAAAACAGAGTAGGGGAGTTAGTAGATGGGGAGATGGAGGTATTGGGTAGATGGCGAGAATATTTTGAGGAACTTTTAAATGTTAAGGAAGAAACAGAGGCAGTAATTTCATGCACTGGTCAGGGAGGTATACCATCTTTTAGGAGTGAAGAAGAGCAGAATGTAAGTGTGGGGGAGGTACGTGAGGCATTACGTAAAATGAAAGGGGGTAAAGCAGCTGGAACTGATGGGATCATGACAGAAATGTTAAAAGCAGGGGGGGATATAGTGTTGGAGTGGTTGGTACTTTTGTTTAATAAATGTATGAAAGAGGGGAAGGTACCTAGGGATTGGCAGAGAGCATGTATAGTCCCTTTATATAAAGGGAAAGGGGACAAAAGAGACTGTAAAAATTATAGAGGAATAAGCTTACTGAGTATACCAGGAAAAGTGTACGGTAGGGTTATAATTGAAAGAATTAGAGGTAAGACAGAATGTAGGATTGCGGATGAGCAAGGAGGTTTTAGAGTGGGTAGGGGATGTGTAGATCAGGTGTTTACATTGAAGCATATATGTGAACAGTATTTAGATAAAGATAGGGAAGTTTTTATTGCATTTATGGATTTAGAAAAGGCATATGATAGAGTGGATAGAGGAGCAATGTGGCAGATGTTGCAAGTATATGGAATAGGTGGTAAGTTATTAAATGCTGTAAAGAGTTTTTATGAGGATAGTGAGGCTCAGGTTAGGGTGTGTAGAAGAGAGGGAGACTACTTCCCGGTAAAAGTAGGTCTTAGACAGGGATGTGTAATGTCACCATGGTTGTTTAATATATTTATAGATGGGGTTGTAAAGGAAGTAAATGCTAGGGTGTTTGGGAGAGGGGTGGGATTAAATTATGGGGAATCAAATTCAAAATGGGAATTGACACAGTTACTTTTTGCTGATGATACTGTGCTTATGGGAGATTCTAAAGAAAAATTGCAAAGGTTAGTGGATGAGTTTGGGAATGTGTGTAAAGGTAGAAAGTTGAAAGTGAACATAGAAAAGAGTAAGGTGATGAGGGTGTCAAATGATTTAGATAAAGAAAAATTGGATATCAAATTGGGGAGGAGGAGTATGGAAGAAGTGAATGTTTTCAGATACTTGGGAGTTGACGTGTCGGCGGATGGATTTATGAAGGATGAGGTTAATCATAGAATTGATGAGGGAAAAAAGGTGAGTGGTGCGTTGAGGTATATGTGGAGTCAAAAAACGTTATCTATGGAGGCAAAGAAGGGAATGTATGAAAGTATAGTAGTACCAACACTCTTATATGGGTGTGAAGCTTGGGTGGTAAATGCAGCAGCGAGGAGACGGTTGGAGGCAGCGGAGATGTCCTGTTTAAGGGCAATGTGTGGTGTAAATATTATGCAGAAAATTCGGAGTGTGGAAATTAGGAGAAGGTGTGGAGTTAATAAAAGTATTAGTCAGAGGGCAGAAGAGGGGTTGTTGAGGTGGTTTGGTCATTTAGAGAGAATGGATCACAGTAGAATGACATGGAAAGCATATAAATCTATAGGGGAAGGAAGGCGGGGTAGGGGTCGTCCTCGAAAGGGTTGGAGAGAGGGGGTAAAGGAGGTTTTGTGGGTAAGGGGCTTGGACTTCCAGCAAGCGTGCGTGAGCGTGTTAGATAGGAGTGAATGGAGACGAATGGTACTTGGGACCTGACGATCTGTTGGAGTGTGAGCAGGGTAATATTTAGTGAAGGGATTCAGGGAAACCGGTTATTTTCATATAGTCGGACTTGAGTCCTGGAAATGGGAAGTACAATGCCTGCACTTTAAAGGAGGGGTTTGGGATATTGGCAGTTTGGAGGGATATGTTGTGTATCTTTATATGTTTATGCTTCTAGACTGTTGTATTCTGAGCACCTCTGCAAAAACAGTGATAATGTGCGAGTGTGGTGAAAGTGTTGAATGATGATGAAAGTATTTTCTTTTTGGGGATTTTCTTTCTTTTTTGGGTCACCCTGCCTCGGTGGGAGACGGCCGACTTGTTGAAAAAAAAAAAAAAAAAAAAAATATAAATATAAATATATATATATATATATATATATATATATATCTGTATATATGTCTATATATATGTTTATATAGCTGTATATATATCTATATATATGTCTATATATATATATCTCTATATATATCTATATATATATATATATATATATTTGTCTATCTATATATATATATATATATCTTTATATTTATATATATATATCTCTATATTTTTATATATATATATATATCTCTATATATATATATATATATATATATATATATATATATATATATATATATATCTATATATATATATATATCTCTATATATATCTCTCTCTCTCTCTCTCTCTCTCTCTCAGAGAGACAGGAAGACAGAAACACAGGCAGACAAAGACATAAGCAGAGAGAGATGAACAAAGGTAGACAGATAGAAACAGATAGACACGTTTACGTTTAACAGTGTAAAATAAAGCCACCACAGCTCACAATCATCAAATGTCACTCCACTGCTGCACTGTCAGCAGTGGAGTGACACTCATCTTGCACCATACTTCAGGAAGTTTCATATACACATACTCCAGCATTTCTAAAACATTGCTGGGACCTGGCAAAAAAGGCAAAAATCATTTATTTATAAATACATTTTTCTTATTTAGAAACCTGTAACAAAAAATTGGGGTGGTTTTTTGGAGGCTGGAACTGATTAATGGCATTTCAGTTAATTTCAATGAGGAAAATTTATTTGATAAACGAGTAAATTGAATTACGAGCTTGGTCACGGAACGAATTAAACTCGTAAGTCAAGGTACTGCTGTGTGTGTGTGTACCAACTAAACTGATGCACAAATGTATATGAAGTAGGTACTGTATACACATTATATCCAGGTTCCTTTCATTTGTTAACCTTTGTGCAAAGGATAAGCAGAAGGTATATAAACACTGTTCAGAGTCCCTCTCATGGACAGGTGTAGTTCCTGTTAATCCAGAAAATGAAAGTCTTTAATTTTCACAAAATAAAAGCTTAACAAATGAACCGATGCATGGTATATACAAGGTACTGTATTCACATTATATTTAGTTTCCTCTCATTGTAACACTGATTATTCAAATGTAAGGAAGCAAAGGATATATAAATCTTGGAGTCCCTCTCAATTTGTATATATAGTCTCCAGTTGCCTCACATTCTAGCAGTGATGATGCAAAGGATATGAAAACACTGCATGTATTGACTAGTATGCAGGAAATACTAATCTAGTCACATTTGTTGGTTTTCCTGTGTTGGCCTTATGAAAGTCAAACAAATGTTTATCGTAGCAGTGCCACAAGATTATCCCTTCACTTTGTTTACTTACTGTATTTTCCACACCTTAACATCAATCACTAACACATTCAACATTCATGTAAATACAGCTAGGTAAGTGAAGGACTATTAAAGGCAGACAATGTGTAGTTAATGAATTAGATTACAAGCCTTCTTGTATGGGCTTTTAGCTACTTTTCCCTGTAGTTACACTGTCATAAATAAAAATCACGGCGTTATGATAAAAAAATTGCTGCAACTCTTCAACCATTATATAACAAAAAAAGTCATAGAAGATCGCTTCTTAATTAACAGTCTACTGCATATGTGGACACTTCTTGATAATTTTCAAATGCTATAAATCTCACATGGTGAAAATTTGTACAAGTACAGTATACACATTTTTAACCAAGACAATTGCTGGATGCTGTATTTGGAATCCATCATAATGTTTTAGTAGACTTTAATGTTCAGAAAATGCAAACACTGAAAGGAGGTACTGAATATCCAATGGTCAGAGCATTGCATTACAGTGGTCAACAAAATGCAGTTACATTACCATATACTGTATTATCTTAGCAATGTATATGCTGGCATTTTAGTATTAGTGCTGTGCAAGATGGAAAATAAGCTCAATAATACATAATTAGTGTTCTTGGTGAATTGCTGATGTAATTAAATGTTTTTTTCAGATGTAGATAAACCCTCACAAATACATACTTGTAAATTTCCCAAAACTTATTTGGCAAGAGAATATATAATTTTTAATTACATTACCTAACAGAATACTCCATTCTACTGAATGCACAGCAACTCTGTAAATGACCATAAGACCTGTCTTTGAAATACTCATTTGTGCTTAATTGTTATTTGTTTACTATAATTTTTAGTTAATCTTAAGTTAATTTTAAGCCTGCCCATAATGCTCTGTGTACAAGGGACTTTTGGCATGTTACACTTAACCACTGTATTTCTTTGTACAGTATATCTATGTATCATGTCCAAATTAATAATAAATAAATAAATAAATAAATAAATAAATAAATAAAAATACTTATGATTCAAATAGATTAGTGCAAATATAGGATGTATTGCAAGTCTGCTCTTAAAATTTACTTCTTAGTAAAGCTTCAGTTGAGCAATTGCTTCATGCAACAACTCTCATGAAAGTATGTGTGTGACAAAGGGTCACTGGACCCATGGCAGAACAGAAAACCCTTTCCTTCCTTTTAATATAAATACCGCACTGCATTCCATGCACTGTTGTTAGAGGACCTTCAGAACATCCAGATCCAGATGTCACACTAGTACAACTTGAGGCAGAGTACATAATGCTCAAGGGAAGTTGGAGACACACAAAAGCAATATAGGACTCAAATTTTAATAGCCATAGTGGGCAACATGGGGAAATTATAAAAAGACTTTAAAAACATAGCAATACTGAATCTGTGCCAATCCTTGTGACTACAGTGTGCAAAACTGATCAATTCTCCTATATCTTTTTTTACCATCAACAAGAAGCAAGAACTGATAAAAATGCAGCACTGAAAGGATACTAGAAAAAATTTCATCAGAAATGCTGTTAGATACTGGAGTGGGATCTATGAGGTAGTGTGTGCTACAACCACTGCCACCTTTGAAAACCTTGTGTAACAAACTAATTGTAGAAACACAAGTATAGCTCTGCTACAACTCAGGTAACCCTAATTAAGTAATTACTCTCAACACCTTGAACACAAATACAAAGGCTAAGAATTACTGCACCTCTTTGTTCATTCATGGCGATGTCACCCCAGCCTGAAAACTCTCCCATTTCATTCAGGTTTTGCCAAGAAACTGCTGGAAAAAAAAAAAAAAAGACATTAGCCCAGATAATAACAGTGAATTAGACATGACTGTCTAGCTTACTCTCACTCTGTCTCTCCGTGTCTATCTGTGTCTGTGTGCACATGCATGCTTGCTTTTATGGTTGCAGGGATCTATTCTCAGATCCCGGCCCTGCCTCTTAACTTACCACTCTTCAGATTCGCTCCCTCTTAGCTTCTTGAGCCCTGTTGCACTTGTTCTTGAAACTATGTATGGAACCTGCCTCCACAACTTCACTGAGATCATTACACACTTCCTAACCACTCAGATGGAAGAAATATTTCCAAACATCCTTGTATGCACATGTATACATGTGTACATGCATAAAGGTCTATGCAGATTCATATGTATGCATTTCAATTTTGTAAGGGGGTGGAGGGTAGTTCTAGTCTTGGCTCTAGCTATTAAGCCTTGTCTCCTGACATTACTGTTTTTTAAGTATATGAGACCTAATCATACCAATTATTTGATAGTTGATAAAGTTAGGCAGTTTTTTTAGATAAAAAATGCAAACTTCACAATTAATAATAAAAATAAAAATAAAAATAATAAAAATAATAAAAATAAAAATAATAAAATAAAACAATAAAATAATAAAAAATAATAAAATAAAAAATAAAAATAAAAATAAAAACAATAAAAATAAAAACAAAAACAATAAAAACAAAAATAAAAACAATAAAAACAAAAATAAAAACAATAAAAACAATAATAAAAACAATAATAAAAACAAAAACAATAATAAAAACAATAATAAAAACAATAATAAAAACAATAATAAAAACAATAAAAACAATAATAAAAACAATAATAAAAACAACAATAATAATAGTTATCTATGGAAGCAAAGAAGGGAATGTATGAAAGTATAGTATTACCAACACTCTAATATGGGTGTGAAGCTTGGGTTGTAAATGCTTCAGCGAGGAGGCAGTTGGAGGCAGTGGAAATGTCCTGTCTAAGGGCAATGTGTGGTGTAAATATTATGCAAAAAATTTGGAGTGTGGAAATTAGGAGAAGGTGTGGAGTTAATAAAAGTATTAGTCAGAGGGCAGAAGAGGGGTTGTTGAGGTGGTTTGGTCATTTAGAGAGAATGGATCAAAGTAGAATGACACGGAGTGCGTATAAATCTGTAGGGGAAGGAAGGCGGGGTAGGGGTCGTCCTCGAAAAGGTTGGAGGGAGGGGTTTGGACTTCCAGCAATCATGCGTGAGCGTGTTAGATAGGAGTGAATGGAGACAAATGGTATTTGGAACCTGACGATCTGTTGGAGTGTGAGCAGGGTAATATTTAGTGAAGGGATTCAGGGAAACCGGTTATTTTATATAACCGGACTCGAGTCCTGGAAATGGGAAGTACAATGCCTGCACTCTAAAGAAGGGGTTTGGGATATTGGCAGTTTGGAGAGATATATTGTGTATTTTTATTCATATATACTTCTAAACTGTTGTATTCTGGGCACCTCTGCAAAAACAGTGATTATGTGTGAGTGAGGTGAAAGTGTTGAATGATGATGAAAGTATTTACTTTTTGGGGATTTTCTTTCTCTTTGGGTCACCCTGCCTCGGTGGGAGACGGCCGACTTGTTAAATAAAAAAAAAAAAAAAAAATAATATCTTTATTTACTACATGTATACAGGTATACAGACCATAGCTGACATCACTGACATACTACTATATAGAAAGCCCCTTGTTATGCTGAGCATTTCGGGCAAATTAGGTCAATGTCCCAGGATGCGACCCACACCAGTCGACTAACACCCAGGTACCTATTTTACTGATGGGGCATATAGACAACAGATGTAATGAAACATGTCCAATGTTTCTAACCTGGCTGGGAATTGAACCCAGGCCCTCGCCATGTTTCCTATCACATGTTGTCCCTGTTCACCTAGCAGTAAGTAGGTACGTGGGTGTTAGTCGACTGGTGTGGGATGCATCCTGGAGGACAAGACTGAAGGACCCCAGTATAAATAAGACAGACAGTCGTTGACGATGCACCGACTTTCTTGGGTTATCCTAGGTTGTTAACCCTCTCCAGATTAAAAATCCCAACAAATCTTGTCATACTCTGATGTAACAATATCTCAGGTGGAATTTATGGCCAATAATCACACCAGAGACAGTTATCACAACCATCATAATCCAACTATAATTAAGATACTACTGCATGTCCTTATTTAAATCCCTAAAACTACTATACTGGTATATTAATGTCATCCATACATGATAAACAAGCAAACAACTTTATATTTTTCTGCAGTAAACTGAATAAAGTTAACATATAATAAAACAGTTAAGTACAAAAGAAAATCACTAGAATGTGGTACTTTTGAGGCAGATTAACCTAATTATTATTATTTTTATAATAAAAATAATATATATATATATATATATATATATATATATATATATATATATATATTATTATTACTATTATTATTGTAAATACTTAGACTACTTAGCAAGTAGATTATATACAGTTTACTGAGTACTTTCTTTTTTACATGTACAAAAAGTGAGGCAGTTAAGTGAACAATAGTACAGTTTTAAATGTTAATATGTCTTTAATTATTATTATTATTATTATTATAATCAAGGGGAAGCGCTAAACTCGTAGGATTATACAGCGCATTATAATGATGGTGACACTTGCTGGTAATGTTCTCCAGGATCTCCTCAAGGGAGGTTCCTTGATGCTGGTGAGGGGCTCTTGATCTAGGGAATTGGATCTGTGCTCCAGTTCCCTGAACTGAGCCTGAATACCTTCCATCCCCCCCACATGCGCTGTATAATCCTACAGGTTTAGCGCTTCCCCATGATAAGATTAATAATAATAATAATAATTTTATTATTATAATCAAGGGGAAGCGCTAAACCCGGAGGATTATACAGCGCCTGGGGAGGGATGTGGAAGGCATTCAGGCTTAATTTGGGGAACTGGAGCACAGATCCAATTTCCTAAATCAAGAGCCCCTCACCAGCATCAAGGAACCTTCCTTGAGGGGCTATAATAATAATCCAGGATCTGTTATTTCATTAAGATCTGAGACTTTAGGAAACAAAGCAAATATTATAGTAATTATGGAGAAGGTAATTATAGTGGCATAATAAACATGTTATTACAATACGAAGGACGCTGTATAGCCCTTGTGGTTTAGCGCTTCTTTTTTGATGATAATAACAATACGGAGGAAATTAATGTATCTTAACACTTCCTACACTGGTTCATGATGTTTCCTGCTCGTGCAGTAGTGTCAGCAGCTCCTACAAGTGTAAATTATCCCGGTGCAGCCAGTTAGTGAAGTGTTGAGGTGACTGAGGTGACTCAGGGGGTACGACACTATAACCTTCTTCACGCATCATCTTATTTCATCTCTATTTCTTCTGAAACTTATTCATTACGTTAATAATTTGCGAATCACATTAAAATTATATTGCTTTTTTTTGATGAGGATTAGAATGAAGGAAAGATCAAATTTCTTCTTATTCCTTTTCTTCTAATATTTTAAGATATAAACATCAATGATGGTAAATATGTATTAAATTGTATTATTTTTTGTTATTTCTTTGCATAGTTTATAATGTGTGATTTACATATTGTAAGATATTTTTAAAACAAAAAAAAAACATTATTTATTTGTTGTATATTTCACCTGACAATGTTCACTTTGTTGTAACATTATTTATAATGTTCACCAGAAACTGAACATATTTGTTAGTAGAGTAGTAAGAGTTATTTTTATTAGTTTAATATGTTCATTATGCAGCTCCTTGGCTGGCCTGGTGGCTCAAGCTCTCGGGTTCGATTCCCGGGCGAGTGGAAACTACACCTATTATGTTTACCTAGCAGCAAATAGGTACATGGGTGTTAGTGGACTGGTGTGGGTGGCATCCTGGGTGTTGGTGGACTGGTGTGGGTGGCATCCTTTGTGCTAGTGGACTGGTGTGGGTGGCATCCTGGGTGCTAGTGGACTGGTGTGGGTGGCATCCTGGGTGCTAGTGGACTGGTGTGGGTGGCATCCTGGGTGCTAGTGGACTGGTGTGGGTGGCATCCTGGGTGTTAGTGGACTGGTGTGGGTGGCATCCTGGGTGTTAGTGGACTGGTGTGGGTGGCATCCTGATACTAGTGGACTGGTGTGGGTGGCATCCTGGGTGCTAGTGGACTGGTGTGGGTGGCATCCTGGGTGCTAGTGGACTGGTGTGGGTGGCATCCTGGGTGTTAGTGGACTGGTGTGGGTGGCATCCTGGGTGTTAGTGGACTGGTGTGGGTGGCATCCTGGGTGTTAGTGGACTGGTGTGGGTGGCATCCTGGGTGCTAGTGGACTGGTGTGGGTGGCATCCTGGGTGTTAGTGGACTGATCAGCCGGGCTGTGGCTCGTACGTTGGTTTGCGTGCAGCCAGCAGCAACAGCCTGGTTGATCAGGCGCTGATCCACCAGGAGGCCTGGTCACAGACCGGGCCGCGGGGGCGTTGACCCCCGAAACTCTCTCCAGGTAAACTCCAGGTAAACTGGTGTGGGTGGCATCCTGGGTGTTAGTGGACTGGTGTGGGTGGCATCCTGGGTGCTAGTGGACTGGTGTGGGTGGCATCCTGGGTGTTAGTGGACTGGTGTGGGTGGCATCCTGGGTGGTAGTGGACTGGTGTGGGTGGTATCCTGGGTGCTAGTGGACTGGTGTGGGTGGCATCCTGGGTGTTAGTGGACTGGTGTGGGTGGCATCCTGGGTGTTAGTGGACTGGTGTGCGTGGCATCCTGGGTGTTAGTGGACTGGTGTGGGTGGCATCCTGGGTGTTAGTGGACTGGTGTGGGTGGCATCCTGGGTGTTAGTGGACTGGTGTGGGTGGCATCCTGGGTGTTAGTGGACTGGTGTGGGTGGCATCCTGGGTGTTAGTGGACTGGTGTGGGTGGCATCCTGGGTGTTAGTGGACTGGTGTGGGTGGCATCCTGGGTGTTAGTGGACTGGTGTGGGTGGCATCCTGGGTGTTAGTGGACTGGTGTGGGTGGCATCCTGGGTGTTAGTGGACTGGTGTGGGTGGCATCCTGGGTGTTAGTGGACTGGTGTGGGTGGCATCCTGGGTGTTAGTGGACTGGTGTGGGTGGCATCCTGGGTGTTAGTGGACTGGTGTGGGTGGCATCCTGGGTGTTAGTGGACTGGTGTGGGTGGCATCCTGGGTGTTAGTGGACTGGTGTGGGTGGCATCCTGGGTGTTAGTGGACTGGTGTGGGTGGCATCCTGGGTGTTAGTGGACTGGTGTGGGTGGCATCCTGGGTGTTAGTGGACTGGTGTGGGTGGCATCCTGGGTGTTAGTGGACTGGTGTGGGTGGCATCCTGGGTGTTAGTGGACTGGTGTGGGTCACATCCTGGGTGTTAGTGGACTGGTGTGGGTCACATCCTGGGTGTTAGTGGACTGGTGTGGGTGGCATCCTGGGTGTTAGTGGACTGGTGTGGGTGGCATCCTGGGTGTTAGTGGACTGGTGTGGGTGGCATCCTGGGTGTTAGTGGACTGGTGTGGGTGGCATCCTGGGTGTTAGTGGACTGGTGTGGGTGGCATCCTGGGTGTTAGTGGACTGGTGTGGGTGGCATCCTGGGTGTTAGTGGACTGGTGTGGGTGGCATCCTGGGTGTTAGTGGACTGGTGTGGGTGGCATCCTGGGTGTTAGTGGACTGGTGTGGGTGGCATCCTGGGTGTTAGTGGACTGGTGTGGGTGGCATCCTGGGTGTTAGTGGACTGGTGTGGGTGGCATCCTGGGTGTTAGTGGACTGGTGTGGGTGGCATCCTGGGTGTTAGTGGACTGTGTGGGTGGCATCCTGGGTGTTAGTGGACTGGTGTGGGTGGCATCCTGGGTGTTAGTGGACTGGTGTGGGTGGCATCCTGGGTGTTAGTGGACTGGTGTGGGTGGCATCCTGGGTGTTAGTGGACTGGTGTGGGTGGCATCCTGGGTGTTAGTGGACTGGTGTGGGTGGCATCCTGGGTATTAGTGGACTGGTGTGGGTGGCATCCTGGGTGTTAGTGGACTGGTGTGGGTGGCATCCTGGGTGTTAGTGGACTGGTGTGGGTGGCATCCTGGGTGCTAGTGGACTGGTGTGGGTGGCATCCTGGGTGTTAGTGGACTGGTGTGGGTGGCATCCTGGGTGTTAGTGGACTGGTGTGGGTGGCATCCTGGGTGTTAGTGGACTGGTGTGGGTGGCATCCTGGGTGTTAGTGGACTGGTGTGGGTGGCATCCTGGGTGTTAGTGGACTGGTGTGGGTGGCATCCTGGGTGTTAGTGGACTGGTGTGGGTGGCATCCTGGGTGTTAGTGGACTGGTGTGGGTGGCATCCTGGGTGTTAGTGGACTGGTGTGGGTGGCATCCTGGGTGTTAGTGGACTGGTGTGGGTGGCATCCTGGGTGTTAGTGGACTGGTGTGGGTGGCATCCTGGGTGTTAGTGGACTGGTGTGGGTGGCATCCTGGGTGCTAGTGGACTGGTGTGGGTGGCATCCTGGGTGTTAGTGGACTGGTGTGGGTGGCATCCTGGGTGTTAGTGGACTGGTGTGGGTGGCATCCTGGGTGTTAGTGGACTGGTGTGGGTGGCATCCTGGGTGTTAGTGGACTGGTGTGGGTGGCATCCTGGGTGCTAGTGGACTGGTGTGGGTGGCATCCTGGGTGTTAGTGGACTGGTGTGGGTGGCATCCTGGGTGTTAGTGGACTGGTGTGGGTCGCATCCTGGGTGTTAGTGGACTGGTGTGGGTCGCATCCTGGGTGTTAGTGGACTGGTGTGGGTGGCATCCTGGGTGCTAGTGGACTGGTGTGGGTGGCATCCTGGGTGCTAGTGGACTGGTGTGGGTGGCATCCTGGGTGTTAGTGGACTGGTGTGGGTGGCATCCTGGGTGTTAGTGGACTGGTGTGGGTGGCATCCTGGGTGTTAGTGGACTGGTGTGGGTGGCATCCTGGGTGTTAGTGGACTGGTGTGGGTGGCATCCTGGGTGTTAGTGGACTGGTGTGGGTGACATCCTGGGTGTTAGTGGACTGGTGTGGGTGGCATCCTGGGTGTTAGTGGACTGGTGTGGGTCGCATCCTGGGTGTTAGTGGACTGGTGTGGGTGGCATCCTGGGTGTTAGTGGACTGGTGTGGGTGGCATCCTGGGTGTTAGTGGACTGGTGTGGGTGGCATCCTGGGTGTTAGTGGACTGGTGTGGGTCACATCCTGGGTGTTAGTGGACTGGTGTGGGTGGCATCCTGGGTGTTAGTGGACTGGTGTGGGTGGCATCCTGGGTGTTAGTGGACTGGTGTGGGTGGCATCCTGGGTGTTAGTGGACTGGTGTGGGTGGCATCCTGGGTGTTAGTGGACTGGTGTGGGTGGCATCCTGGGTGTTAGTGGACTGGTGTGGGTGGCATCCTGGGTGTTAGTGGACTGGTGTGGGTCACATCCTGGGTGTTAGTGGACTGGTGTGGGTGGCATCCTGGGTGTTAGTGGACTGGTGTGGGTGGCATCCTGGGTGTTAGTGGACTGGTGTGGGTGGCATCCTGGGTGTTAGTGGACTGGTGTGGGTGGCATCCTGGGTGTTAGTTGACTGGTGTGGGGGCATCCTGGGTGTTAGTGGACTGGTGTGGGTGGCATCCTGGGTGTTAGTGGACTGGTGTGGGTGGCATCCTGGGTGTTAGTGGACTGGTGTGTGTAGCATCCTGGGTGTTAGTGGACTGGTGTGGGTGGCATCCTGGGTGTTAGTGGACTGGTGTGGGTGGCATCCTGGGTGTTAGTGGACTGGTGTGGGTCGCATCCTGGGTGTTAGTGGACTGGTGTGGGTGGCATCCTGGGTGTTAGTGGACTGGTGTGGGTGGCATCCTGGGTGTTAGTGGACTGGTGTGGGTGGCATCCTGGGTGTTAGTGGACTGGTGTGGGTGGCATCCTGGGTGTTAGTGGACTGGTGTGGGTGGCATCCTGGGTGTTAGTGGACTGGTGTGGGTCGCATCCTGGGTGTTAGTGGACTGGTGTGGGTGGCATCCTGGGTGTTAGTGGACTGGTGTGGGTGGCATCCTGGGTGTTAGTGGACTGGTGTGGGTGCATCCTGGGTCTAGTGGACTGGTGTGGGTGGCATCCTGGGTGTTAGTGGACTGGTGTGGGTGGCATCCTGGGTGTTAGTGGACTGGTGTGGGTCGCATCCTGGGTGTTAGTGGACTGGTGTGGGTGGCATCCTGGGTGTTAGTGGACTGGTGTGGGTCACATCCTGGGTGTTAGTGGACTGGTCATCCTGGGTGTGGGTCGTGCATCCTGGGTGTTAGTGGACTGGTGTGGGTCATATCCTGGGTGTTAGTGGACTGGTGTGGGTGGCATCCTGGGTGTTAGTGGACTGGTGTGGGTCACATCCTGGGTGTTAGTGGACTGGTGTGGGTGGCATCCTGGGTGTTAGTGGACTGGTGTGGGTCACATCCTGGGTGTTAGTGGACTGGTGTGGGTCACATCCTGGGTGTTAGTGGACTGGTGTGGGTGGCATCCTGGGTGTTAGTGGACTGGTGTGGGTGGCATCCTGGGTGTTAGTGGACTGGTGTGGGTGGCATCCTGGGTGTTAGTGGACTGGTGTGGGTGGCATCCTGGGTGTTAGTGGACTGGTGTGGGTCACATCCTGGGTGTTAGTGGACTGGTGTGGGTCACATCCTGGGTGTTAGTGGACTGGTGTGGGTCACATCCTGGGTGTTAGTGGACTGGTGTGGGTCACATCCTGGGTGTTAGTGGACTGGTGTGGGTCACATCCTGGGTGTTAGTGGACTGGTGTGGGTGGCATCCTGGGTGTTAGTGGACTGGTGTGGGTCACATCCTGGGTGTTAGTGGACTGGTGTGGGTCACATCCTGGGTGTTAGTGGACTGGTGTGGGTCACATCCTGGGTGTTAGTGGACTGGTGTGGGTGGCATCCTGGGTGTTAGTGGACTGGTGTGGGTCGCATCCTGGGTGTTAGTGGACTGGTGTGGGTCACATCCTGGGTGTTAGTGGACTGGTGTGGGTCACATCCTGGGTGTTAGTGGACTGGTGTGGGTCGCATCCTGGGTGTTAGTGGACTGGTGTGGGTCACATCCTGGGTGTTAGTGGACTGGTGTGGGTCACATCCTGGGTGTTAGTGGACTGGTGTGGGTCACATCCTGGGTGTTAGTGGACTGGTGTGGGTCACATCCTGGGTGTTAGTGGACTGGTGTGGGTCACATCCTGGGTGTTAGTGGACTGGTGTGGGTGGCATCCTGGGTGTTAGTGGACTGGTGTGGGTAACATCCTGGGTGTTAGTGGACTGGTGTGGGTCACATCCTGGGTGTTAGTGGACTGGTGTGGGTCACATCCTGGGTGTTAGTGGACTGGTGTGGGTCACATCCTGGGTGTTAGTGGACTGGTGTGGGTCACATCCTGGGTGTTAGTGGACTGGTGTGGGTCACATCCTGGGTGTTAGTGGACTGGTGTGGGTCACATCCTGGGTGTTAGTGGACTGGTGTGGGTCACATCCTGGGTGTTAGTGGACTGGTGTGGGTCACATCCTGGGTGTTAGTGGACTGGTGTGGGTCACATCCTGGGTGTTAGTGGACTGGTGTGGGTCACATCCTGGGTGTTAGTGGACTGGTGTGGGTCACATCCTGGGTGTTAGTGGACTGGTGTGGGTCACATCCTGGGTGTTAGTGGACTGGTGTGGGTGGCATCCTGGGTGTTAGTGGACTGGTGTGGGTCACATCCTGGGTGTTAGTGGACTGGTGTGGGTCACATCCTGGGTGTTAGTGGACTGGTGTGGGTCACATCCTGGGTGTTAGTGGACTGGTGTGGGTCACATCCTGGGTGCTAGTGGACTGGTGTGGGTGGCATCCTGGGTGTTAGTGGACTGGTGTGGGTGGCATCCTGGGTGTTAGTGGACTGGTGTGGGTCACATCCTGGGTGTTAGTGGACTGGTGTGGGTGGCATCCTGGGTGTTAGTGGACTGGTGTGGGTGGCATCCTGGGTGTTAGTGGACTGGTGTGGGTGGCATCCTGGGTGTTAGTGGACTGGTGTGGGTGGCATCCTGGGTGTTAGTGGACTGGTGTGGGTCACATCCTGGGTGTTAGTGGACTGGTGTGGGTCACATCCTGGGTGTTAGTGGACTGGTGTGGGTGGCATCCTGGGTGTTAGTGGACTGGTGTGGGTGGCATCCTGGGTGTTAGTGGACTGGTGTGGGTGGCATCCTGGGTGTTAGTGGACTGGTGTGGGTCGCATCCTGGGTGTTAGTGGACTGGTGTGGGTGGCATCCTGGGTGTTAGTGGACTGGTGTGGGTCACATCCTGGGTGTTAGTGGACTGGTGTGGGTCACATCCTGGGTGTTAGTGGACTGGTGTGGGTCACATCCTGGGTGTTAGTGGACTGGTGTGGGTCACATCCTGGGTGTTAGTGGACTGGTGTGGGTCGCATCCTGGGTGTTAGTGGACTGGTGTGGGTGGCATCCTGGGTGTTAGTGGACTGGTGTGGGTGGCATCCTGGGTGTTAGTGGACTGGTGTGGGTCACATCCTGGGTGTTAGTGGACTGGTGTGGGTGGCATCCTGGGTGTTAGTGGACTGGTGTGGGTGGCATCCTGGGTGTTAGTGGACTGGTGTGGGTGGCATCCTGGGTGTTAGTGGACTGGTGTGGGTCGCATCCTGGGTGTTAGTGGACTGGTGTGGGTGGCATCCTGGGTGTTAGTGGACTGGTGTGGGTCACATCCTGGGTGTTAGTGGACTGGTGTGGGTCACATCCTGGGTGTTAGTGGACTGGTGTGGGTGGCATCCTGGGTGTTAGTGGACTGGTGTGGGTGGCATCCTGGGTGTTAGTGGACTGGTGTGGGTCACATCCTGGGTGTTAGTGGACTGGTGTGGGTGGCATCCTGGGTGTTAGTGGACTGGTGTGGGTCACATCCTGGGTGTTAGTGGACTGGTGTGGGTGGCATCCTGGGTGTTAGTGGACTGGTGTGGGTGGCATCCTGGGTGCTAGTGGACTGGTGTGGGTGGCATCCTGGGTGCTAGTGGACTGGTGTGGGTGGCATCCTGGGTGCTAGTGGACTGGTGTGGGTGGCATCCTGGGTGCTAGTGGACTGGTGTGGGTGGCATCCTGGGTGCTAGTGGACTGGTGTGGGTGGCATCCTGGGTGTTAGTGGACTGGTGTGGGTGGCATCCTGGGTGTTAGTGGACTGGTGTGGGTCACATCCTGGGTGTTAGTGGACTGGTGTGGGTCACATCCTAGGTGTTAGTGGACTGGTGTGGGTCACATCCTGGGTGTTAGTGGACTGGTGTGGGTCACATCCTGGGTGTTAGTGGACTGGTGTGGGTGGCATCCTGGGTGTTAGTGGACTGGTGTGGGTGGCATCCTGGGTGTTAGTGGACTGGTGTGGGTGGCATCCTGGGTGTTAGTGGACTGGTGTGGGTGGCATCCTGGGTGTTAGTGGACTGGTGTGGGTGGCATCCTGGGTGTTAGTGGACTGGTGTGGGTCGCATCCTGGGTGTTAGTGGACTGGTGTGGGTCGCATCCTGGGTGTTAGTGGACTGGTGTGGGTGGCATCCTGGGTGTTAGTGGACTGGTGTGGGTCGCATCCTGGGTGTTAGTGGACTGGTGTGGGTGGCATCCTGGGTGTTAGTGGACTGGTGTGGGTGGCATCCTGGGTGTTAGTGGACTGGTGTGGGTGGCATCCTGGGTGTTAGTGGACTGGTGTGGGTCGCATCCTGGGTGTTAGTGGACTGGTGTGGGTGGCATCCTGGGTGTTAGTGGACTGGTGTGGGTGGCATCCTGGGTGTTAGTGGACTGGTGTGGGTGGCATCCTGGGTGTTAGTGGACTGGTGTGGGTCACATCCTGGGTGTTAGTGGACTGGTGTGGGTCACATCCTGGGTGTTAGTGGACTGGTGTGGGTGGCATCCTGGGTGTTAGTGGACTGGTGTGGGTCACATCCTGGGTGTTAGTGGACTGGTGTGGGTGGCATCCTGGGTGTTAGTGGACTGGTGTGGGTGGCATCCTGGGTGTTAGTGGACTGGTGTGGGTGGCATCCTGGGTGTTAGTGGACTGGTGTGGGTGGCATCCTGGGTGTTAGTGGACTGGTGTGGGTGGCATCCTGGGTGTTAGTGGACTGGTGTGGGTGGCATCCTGGGTGCTAGTGGACTGGTGTGGGTGGCATCCTGGGTGTTAGTGGACTGGTGTGGGTGGCATCCTGGGTGTTAGTGGACTGGTGTGGGTGGCATCCTGGGTGTTAGTGGACTGGTGTGGGTGGCATCCTGGGTGTTAGTGGACTGGTGTGGGTGGCATCCTGGGTGCTAGTGGACTGGTGTGGGTGGCATCCTGGGTGTTAGTGGACTGGTGTGGGTGGCATCCTGGGTGTTAGTGGACTGGTGTGGGTGGCATCCTGGGTGTTAGTGGACTGGTGTGGGTGGCATCCTGGGTGCTAGTGGACTGGTGGGTGGCATCCTGGGTGCTAGTGGACTGGTGTGGGTGGCATCCTGGGTGTTAGTGGACTGGTGTGGGTGGCATCCTGGGTGTTAGTGGACTGGTGTGGGTGGCATCCTGGGTGTTATTGGACTGGTGTGGGTGGCATCCTGGGTGCTAGTGGACTGGTGTGGGTGGCATCCTGGGTGCTAGTGGACTGGTGTGGGTGGCATCCTGGGTGTTAGTGGACTGGTGTGGGTGGCATCCTGGGTGTTAGTGGACTGGTGTGGGTGGCATCCTGGGTGTTAGTGGACTGGTGTGGGTGGCATCCTGGGTGCTAGTGGACTGGTGTGGGTGGCATCCTGGGTGTTAGTGGACTGGTGTGGGTGGCATCCTGGGTGTTAGTGGACTGGTGTGGGTGGCATCCTGGGTGTTAGTGGACTGGTGTGGGTGGCATCCTGGGTGTTAGTGGACTGGTGTGGGTGGCATCCTGGGTGCTAGTGGACTGGTGTGGGTGGCATCCTGGGTGTTAGTGGACTGGTGTGGGTGGCATCCTGGGTGTTAGTGGACTGGTGTGGGTGGCATCCTGGGTGCTAGTGGACTGGTGTGGGTGGCATCCTGGGGGGACAAGACTGAGAACCACAATGGAAATAAGTTAGACAGTGGTTAGACCTGGGAGTGATTATGTCGGAGGATCTCACCTTCAAGGACCATAACATTGTATCAATCGCATCTGCTAGAAAAATGACAGGATGGATAATGAGAACCTTCAAAACTAGGGAGGCCAAGCCCATGATGACACTTTTCAGGTCACTTGTTCTATCTAGGCTGGAATATTGCTGCACACTAACAGCACCTTTCAAGGCAGGTGAAATTGCCGACCTAGAAAATGTACAGAGAACTTTCACGGCGCGCATAACGGAGATAAAACACCTCAATTACTGGGAGCGCTTGAGGTTTCTAAACCTGTATTCCCTGGAACGCAGGAGGGAGAGATACATGATTATATACACCTGGAAAATCCTAGAGGGACTAGTACCAAACTTGCACACGAAAATCACTCACTACGAAAGCAAAAGACTTGGCAGACGATGCACCATCCCCCCAATGAAAAGCAGGGGTGTCACTAGCACGTTAAGAGACCATACAATAAGTGTCAGGGGCCCGAGACTGTTCAACTGCCTCCCAGCACACATAAGGGGGATTACCAACAGACCCCTGGCAGTCTTCAAGCTGGCACTGGACAAGCACCTAAAGTCAGTTCCTGATCAGCCGGGCTGTGGCTCGTACGTTGGTTTGCGTGCAGCCAGCAGCAACAGCCTGGTTGATCAGGGGCTGATCCACCAGGAGGCCTGGTCACAGACCGGGCCGCGGGGGCGTTGACCCCCGAAACTCTCTCCAGGTAAACTCCAGTCCTTGATGACGCACTGACTTTCTTGGATTATCCTGGGTGGCTAACCCTCCGGGGTTAAAAATCCGAACGAAATCTTATCTTTTATCTCATACCATCCTGTGGCTGATGAACCATATATTATAATCATGGGAGCGCTAAACCCGTAGGATTATACAGCATATGTGTGGGGGGGATGGGAGTTATTCTTGTACTTATATACTTGTACTTATATACTTGTACTTATGTACTTGTACTTATATACTTGTACTTATATACTTGTACTTAAATACTTGTACTTATATACTTGTACTTACGTACTTACATAGCCTGGTTGATCAGGCTCTGATCCACCAGGAGGCCTGGTCACAGACCGGGCCGCGGGGGCGTTGACCCCCGGAACTCTCTCCAGGTAAACTCCAGACATAGGAGAAGAAATACTTTGGGTTTCTTTCGATTTCATTTATGGCTTTTAGTTCTTCCCGCGATTCCTGACTCCTATAAGATTCCTTTAGCTTAAGTTCGATGCTTGCTATTTCTCTGACCAGTGTCTCCCTACGCATTTCAGATATATAGATATATAATTATATCTAAGCACTAAACCCACATGGGTCATGCAGATGTTCTTATAGAAATAAAGATTATTATTATACATTATTTCTCAGTGATGTTTCTCTCAGGGACAAAATGAGAAACTGACCGGGACTTCTGGACGGAACTTTCAAACCTGGACAATCCCGATCAAACTGTGACAATCTCAATGAACCCAGGACAATCCCGCTCAAACCAGGCCACTCCTGGTCAAACCAGGACACTCCTGGTCAAACCAGGACACTCCTGGTCAAACCAGGCCAATCCTGGTCAAACCAGGCCAATCCTGGTCAAACCAGGCCAATCCTGGTCAAACCAGGACACTCCTGGTCAAACCAGGCCAATATTGGTCAAACCAGGCCAATCCTGGTCAAACCACGCCAATCCTGGTCAAACCACGCCAATCCTGGTCAAACCAGGCCAATCCTGGTCAAACCAGGCCAATCCTGGTCAAACCAGGCCAATCGTGGTCAAACCAGGCTAATCCTGATCAAACCAGGCCAATCCTAGTCAAACCAGGCCAATCCTGGTCAAACCAGGCCAATCCTGAACAAACCGGGACAATCCTGGTCAAACCAGGTCAATCCTGGTCAAACCAGACCAATCCTGGTTAAACCAGGCCAATCCTGGTCAAACCATGCCAATCCTGACCAAACTGGGACAATCCTGGTCAAACCAGGCCAATCCTGGTCAAACCGGGATAATCTTGAATAAACCGGGACGTATGGTAACCATATGCATAACCCCTATGGGTTTAACACCCCTAAGAACCGGGGCAGGAGCTGGAGAATACTTGCCACTCAATTTCTGTACTTTTTTCCCCCCTCAAGGAAGGTTCCTTGATGTTGGTGAGGGGCTCTTGATTTAGGGAATTGGATCTGTGCTCCAGTTCCCCAAATTAAGCCTGAATGCCTTCCACATCCCCCCCAGGCGCTGTATAATCCTCCGGGTTTAGCGCTTCCCCCTTGATTATAATAATAATAATAATGTACTTTTTTCCAAACTACATTTACAGAGGATGCAGTTTTGCTTCATAGATTACATGTCAGACAAATATAATAATGCAATAAACGATGTAAAACAATGGTTATGACAAACATTATTATTATTATTATTGTTATTATTATTATTATTATTATTAACAAAAGCGCAAAGATAACCAAACATTGAACATTACTAGGATTAAATCATGGTCAAATTCACATAATGACAGGATCTCCATAACTGTCACAGCACTCTATGACCCACAGGGGTTTAGCATACAATTATTATTATTATTATTCCATAATTACCACTGAGTCTGCATGTGGCATAACATCTGAAATTGTCATCGCACGTGGAATTAAAACCTCAAAGTTGCCGTAGTTACTAAAGCCTCGGTGAACGACTGGAAATTTTTAATCCTCAGTGATGGTTTTATTATGAAACCTATATTCATCTTGTGACTGGCAGCTGCCACATACCCATCCTATTACTGGTAGTTGCCACATACCCATCCTATTACTGGTAGTTGCCACATACCCATCCTATGACTGGTAGTTGCCACATACCCATCCTATTACTGGTAGTTGCCACATGCCCATCCTATTACTGGTAGTTGCCACATACTCATCCTATTACTGGTAGTTGCCACATACCCATCCTATTGTAGTTGCCACATACCCATCCTATGACTGGTAGTTGCCACATACCCATCCTATGACTGGTAGTTGCCACATACCCATCCTATTACTGGTAGTTGCCACATACCCATCCTATGACTGGTAGTTGCCACATACTTATCCTATTACTGGTAGTTGCCACATACCCATCCTATTACTGGTAGTTGCCACATACCCATCCTATGACTGGCAGTTGCCACATACCCATCCTATGACTAAGTTGCCACATACCCATCCTATTACTGGTAGTTGCCACATACCCATCCTATGACTGGTAGTTGCCACATACCCATCCTCTGACTAGCAGTTGCCACATACCCATCTGTGGGCCTGGTGGCAAAAGCTCTCGCTTTACACAGCGAGGGTCCGGGTTTGATTCCTGGCGAAGGGGTGGAAACATTGGGCTTGTTTCCTTTCACTGGCTGTCTAACGTACATGGTTATAAATGACCATAATTTTTAAAGGGGGGTGGACCGGTAAGTCAGTGGAAGGCCTCGGTCAGATGACCAAAAGCTCCAAAGGCGGGTCATCATCTGACTAACACCCGCGTCAGGAAACATTTGTCCTGTTTCCTGACGAACCTTACCTGACCTAACCTAACTGGCTCTCTATGTTCACCCATTAGTATATTATTATTATTATAATCAAGGGGAAGCACTAAACCCGTAGGATTATACAGCGCCTGGGGGGGGATATGGAACGCATTCAGGCTTAATTCAGGGAACTGGAGCACAGATCCAATTCCCTAAATCAAGAGCCCCTCACCAACATCAAGGAACCTTCCCTGAGGGGACCCATTAGTATAAAATGGGTGCCTGGGTGTTAGTGGACTGGTGTTAGTCGCATCCTGGGACAAAACTAACTTTTTTATTATTATTATAATCAAGGGGGAAGCGCTAAACCCGGAGGATTATACAGCACCTGGGGGGCGGGGATGTGGAAGGCATTCAGGCTTAATTCGGGGAACTGGAGCACAGATCCAATTCCCTAAATCAAGAGCCCCTCACCAACATCAAGGAACCTTCCTTGAGGGGAAAACTGAC